>NW_027600260.1:0-16813 GCF_964194155.1 Cetorhinus maximus | reverse complement strand
AGAGAGTGAAGGGGAGAGTGTGTGAAGGCAGTGAGAGTGTGGAGGTGAGAGAGTGAAGGGGAGAGAGAGTGATGGCAGTGTGAGTGGAGATGAGAGAGAGTGAAGGGAGAGAGACTGAAGGCAGTGTGAGTGTAGAGGAGAGAGAGTGAAGGGGAGAGAGAGTGAAGGGAGTGTGAGTGGAGAGGAGAGAGAGTGAAGGTGAGACAGTGTGAAGGCAGTGTGAGTGTAGAGGAGAGAGAGTGAAGGGGAGAGAGATTGATGGCAGTGTGAGAGAAGATGAGAGAGAGTGAAGGGGAGAGAGAACTAAGGCAGTGTGAGTGGAGAGGAGAGTGAGTGAGGGGGAGTGATAGTGAAGGCACTGTGAGTGGAGAGGAGAGAGAGTGAAGAGGAGAGAGTGTGATGGCATTGTGAGTGTAGTGGAGAGAGAGTGAAGGGGAGTGAGAGTGAAGGCAGTGTGAGTGTAGAGGAGAGAGTGTGAAGGGTAGACAGTGTGAAGGCAGTGTGAGTGTAGAGGAGAGAGAGTGAGGGAGAGTGATAGTGAAGGCAGTGTGAGTGGAGAGGAGAGAGTGTGAAGGGTAGACAGTGTGAAGGCAGTGTGAGTGTAGAGGAGAGAGAGTGAGGGAGAGTGATAGTGAAGGCAGTGTGAGTGGAGAGGAGAGAGAGTGAAGGGGAGAGAGTGTGAAGGCAGTGTGAGTGGAGAGGAGAGAGAGTGAAGGTTAGAGAGATTGAATGCAGTGTGAGTTTAGAGGAGAGAGAGTGAAGGGGAAAGAGTGTTAAGGCAGTGTGAGTGGTGAGGAGAGTGAGTGAAGGGGAGAGAGATTGAAAGGGAGAGAGTGTGAAGGCAGTGTGAGTGGAGAGGAGAGAGGGTGAAGGGGAGAGAGAGTGAAGGCAGTTTGAGTGTAGAGGAGAGATAGTGAAGGGGAAAGAGGGTGAAGCGGGGCGAGAGTGAAGTTAGTGTGAGTGTAGAGGAGAGAGAGTGAAGGGGAGAGAGAGTGAAGGGGAGAGAGAGTGAAGGGGAGAGAGAGTGAAGGCAGTGTGAGTGTAGAGGAGAGAGAGAGAAGTGGAGAGAGAGTGAAGGGGAGAGAGAGTGAAGGCAGTGTGAGTGGAGAGGAGAGAGAGTGAAGAGAAGAGAGAGTGAAAGGGAGAGAGAGTGAAGTGGAGAGAGAGTGAAGGGGAGAGAGTGACGGGCAGAGAGAGTGAAGGCAGTGTGAGTGTAGAGGAGAGACAGTGAAGGGGAAAGAGAGAGAAGGGGAGAGAGAGTAAACGGGAGAGAGAGTGAAGGCAGTGTGAGTGTAGAGAAGAGAGAGTAAAGGGGAGAGAGAGTGAAGGCAGTGTGAGTGGACAGGAGCTAGAGTGAAAAGGAGATAGAGTGAAGGGGAGAGAGTGTGAAGGCAGTGTGAGTGGAGAGGGAGAGAGAGTGACGGGGAGAGAGAGTGAAGGCAGTGCGAATGTAGAGGAGAGACAATGAAGGGGAGAGAGAGAGAAGGGGAGAGAGAATAAACGGGAGAGAGAGTGAAGGCAGTGTGAGTGGAGAGGAGAGTGAGTGAAGGGGAGAGAGAGTGAAGGCAGTGTGAGTGGAGAGGGAGAGAGAGTGAAGAGCAGAGAGTGTGAAGGCAGTGTGAGTGTAGTGGAGAGAGAGTGAAGGGGATAGAGAGTGTAGGCAGTGTGAGTGTAGGAGGAGAGAGTGTGAAGGGTAGAGAGTGTGAAGGCAGTGTGAGTGTAGAGGAGAGAGAGTGAGGGAGAGTGATTGTGAAGTCAGTGTGAGTGGAGAGGAGAGAGAGTGAAGGGGAGAGTGTGTGAAGGCAGTGAGAGTGTGGAGGTGAGAGAGTGAAGGGGAGAGAGAGTGATGGCAGTGTGAGTGGAGATGAGAGAGAGTGAAGGGGAGAGAGACTGAAGGCAGTGTGAGTGTAGAGGAGAGAGAGTGAAGGGGAGAGAGAGTGAAGGGAGTGTGAGTGGAGAGGAGAGAGAGTGAAGGTGAGACAGTGTGAAGGCAGTGTGAGTGTAGAGGAGAGAGAGTGAAGGGGAGAGAGATTGATGGCAGTGTGAGAGAAGATGAGAGAGAGTGAAGGGGAGAGAGAACTAAGCAGTGTGAGTGGAGAGGAGAGTGAGTGAGGGGGAGTGATAGTGAAGGCACTGTGAGTGGAGAGGAGAGAGAGTGAAGAGGAGAGAGTGTGATGGCATTGTGAGTGTAGTGGAGAGAGAGTGAAGGGGAGTGAGAGTGAAGGCAGTGTGAGTGTAGAGGAGAGAGTGTGAAGGGTAGACAGTGTGAAGGCAGTGTGAGTGTAGAGAGAGAGAGTGAGGGAGAGTGATAGTGAAGGCAGTGTGAGTGGAGAGGAGAGAGTGTGAAGGGTAGACAGTGTGAAGGCAGTGTGAGTGTAGAGAGAGAGAGTGAGGGAGAGTGATAGTGAAGGCAGTGTGAGTGGAGAGGAGAGAGAGTGAAGGGGAAGAGTGTGAAGGCAGTGTGAGTGGAGAGGAGAGAGAGTGAAGGTTAGAGAGATTGAATGCAGTGTGAGTTTAGAGGGAGAGAGAGTGAAGGGGAAGATGTTAAGGCAGTGTGAGTGGTGAGGAGAGTGAGTGAAGGGGAGAGAGATTGAAAGGGGAGAGTGTGAAGGCAGTGTGAGTGGAGAGGAGAGAGGGGTGAAGGGGAGAGAGAGTGAAGGCAGTTTGAGTGTAGAGGAGAGATAGTGGAAGGGGAAAGAGGGTGAAGCGGGGCGAGAGAGAAGTTAGTGTGAGTGTAGAGGAGAGAGAGTGAAGGGGGAGAGAGAGTGAAGGGGAGAGAGAGTGAAGGGGAGAGAGAGTGAAGGCAGTGTGAGTGTAGAGGAGAGAGAGAGAAGTGGAGAGAGAGTGAAGGGAGAGAGAGTGAAGGCAGTGTGAGTGGAGAGGAGAGAGAGTGAAGAGAAGAGAGAGTGAAAGGGAGAGAGTGTGAAGTGGAGAGAGAGTGAAGGGGAGAGAAGGTGACGGGCAGAGAGAGTGAAGGCAGTGTGAGTGTAGAGGAGAGACAGTGAAGGGGAAAGAGAGAGAAGGGGAGAGAGAGTAAACGGGAGAGAGAGTGAAGGCAGTGTGAGTGTAGAGAAGAGAGAGTAAAGGGGAGAGAGAGTGAAGGCAGTGTGAGTGGACAGGAGCTAGAGTGAAAAGGAGATAGAGTGAAGGGGAGAGAGTGAGAAGGCAGTGTGAGTGAGTGGAGAGAGAGAGAGTGAAGTGGAGAGAGAGTGAAGGGAGTGAGAGTGAAGGGGAGAGAGAGTGAATGCACTGTGAGTGGAGAGGAGAGAGAGTGAAGGGGAGAGAGTCTGAAGGCAGTGTGAGTGGTGAGGAGAGTGAGTGAAGGGGAGAGAGATTGAAAGGGAGAGAGTGTGAAGGCAGTGTGAGTGGAGAGGAGAGAGGGTGAAGGGGGAGAGAGGTGAAGGCAGTTTGAGTGTAGAGGAGAGATAGTGAAGGGGAAAGAGGGTGAAGCGGGGAGAGAGTGAAGGCAGTGTGAGTGGAGAGGAGAGAGAGTGAAGGGGAGAGAGTGAAGTTAGTGTGAGTGTAGAGGAGAGAGAGTGAAGGGGAGAGAGAGTGAAGGGGAGAGAGAGTGAAGGGGAGAGAGAGTGAAGGCAGTGTGAGTGGAGAAGAGAGAGAGAGAAGTGGAGAGAGAGTGAAGGGGAGAGAGAGTGAAGGCAGTGTGAGTGGAGAGGAGAGAGAGAGAAGAGAAGAGAGTGTGAAAGGGAGAGAGAGTGAAGTGGAGAGAGAGTGAAGGGGAGAGAGAGTGACGGGGAGAGAGAGTGAAGGCAGTGTGAGTGTAGAGGAGAGACAGTGAAGGGGAAAGAGAGAGAAGGGGAGAGACAGTAAACGGGAGAGAGAGTGAAGGCAGTGTGAGTGGAGAGGAGAGTGAGTGAAGGGGAGAGAGAGTGAAGGCAGTGTGAGTGTAGAGGAATGAGAGTGAACGGGAAGGGAGTAATGGCACTGTGAGTGGAGGGGAGAGAGAGTGAAGGTGAGAGAGAGTGAAGGGGAGAGAGAGTGAAGGGGAGAGAGTGTGAAGCGGAGAGAGTGTTATGGTGAGAGAGAGTGAAGGCAGCGTGAATGGAGAGGAGAGAGAGTGAAGGGGAGAGAGAGTGAAGGGGAGAGAGAGTGAAGGGGAGAGAGTGTGAAGAGGAGAGAGAGTGAAGAGGAGAGAGAGAGAAGGCAGTGTGAGCGTAGAGGAGTGAGAGTGAATGGGAGAGGGAGTGAAGGCAGTGTGAGTGAAGAGAAGAGAAGTGAAAGGGAGAGAGTGTGTGTAGAGGAGTGAGAATTAAGGGGGGAGAGAGTGAAGGCAGTGTGTGTGGAGAGGAGAGAGAGTGAAGGGGAGAGAGAGTGAAGACAGTGTGAGTGTAGAGGAGAGTGAAGGGGAGAGAGAGTGAAGACAGTGTGAGTGGAGAGGAGAGAGAATGAAGTGCAGGGAGTGTGAAGGCAGTGTGAGTGTGGAGGAGAGAGAGTGAAAGGGATAGAGAGTGAAGGCGGTGTGAGTGGAGAGGCGAGAGAGTGAAGTGGAGAGAGAGTGAAGGGAGAGAGAGAGTGAAGGCAGTGTGAGTGGAGAGGCGAGAGAGTGAAGGAGAGAGAGAGTGAATGCAGTGTGAGTGTTGAGGAGAGAGACAGAAGGGTAGGGAGAGTGAAGGCAGTGGGAGTGTAGAGGAGAGACACTGTAAGGGGGAGAGAGTGAAAGCAGTGTGAGTGGAGAGGAGAGAGATGGAAGGGGAGAGAGAGTGAAGGAGAGAGAGTGAAGGCGGTGTAAGTGTAGAGGAGAGAGAGTTAAGGAGAGAGAGAGTTAACGAGAGAGAGAGTGTAGGACGTGTGAGTGGAGTGGAGAGCGAGTGAAGGGGAGAGTGAGTGAAGGCAGTGTGATTGGAGAGGGGAGAGTGTGAAGGGGAGAGAGAGTGAAAGCAGTGTGAGTGGAGAGGAGAGAGTGTGAAGGGTTGAGAGAGTGAATGCATTGTGAGGGGATAGGAGAGAGAGCGATGGGGAGAGAGATTGAAGGCAGTGTGAGTGTAGAGGAGTGAGAGTGAAGGGGAGAGAGAGTGAAGGCAGTGTGAGTGGAGGGAAAGAGAGTGAAGGGGAGAGAGAGTGAAGGGAGAGACAGTGAAGCGAGTGTGAGTGGAGTGGAGAGAGTGTGAAGGGGAGAGAGAGTGTAGGCAGTGTGAGTGGAGAGGAGAGAGAGAGAAAGGGGAGAGAGATTGAAGGGAAGAGAGAGTGAAGACAGTGTGAGTGGAGAGGAGAGAAGTGAAGGGGAGAGAGAGTAAAGTTAGTGTGAGAGGAGAGAAGACAGAGTGAAGGGGAGAGAGAGTGAAGGGTAGAGAGTGTGAAGGCAGTGTGAGTGGAGAGGAGAGAGAGTGTAGGGTAGAGATTGTGAAAAGAGTGTGAGTGGAGAGTAGAGTGAGTGTAGGATCGAGAGTGTGAAGGCAGTGTGAGTGGAGAGGAGAGAGAGTGAAGGGGAGAGAGAGTGAAGGCAGTGTGAGTGGAGAGGAGAGAAAGAGTAGGGTAGAGAGTGTGAAGGCAGTGTGAGTGGAGAGGAGAGAGAGTGAAGGGGAGAGAGAGTGAAGGCAGTGTGAGTGGATAGGAGAGAGAGTGAAGGGTAGATAGTGAAGGCAGTGTGAGTGGATAGGAGAGAGAGTGAAGGGGAGAGAGAGTGAAGGCAGTGTGAGTGTAGAGGAGAGAGAGTGAAGGGGAGAGAGAGTGAAGGGGGGAGAGAGTGAAGGCAGTGTGAGTGGAAAGGAGAGAGAGTGAAGGGGTGAGAGAGTGATGGCAGTGTGAGTGGAGATGAGAGAGAGTGAAGGGGAGAGAGAGTGAAGGCAGTGTGAGTGTAGAGGAGAGAGAGTGAAGAGGAGAGAGAGTGATGGCAGTGTGAGTGGAGATGAGAGAGAGTGAAGGGGAGAGAGAGTGAAGGCAGTGTGAGTGTAGAGGAGAGAGAGTGAAGAGGAGAGAGAGTGATGGCAGTGTGAGTGGAGAGGAGAGAGATGAAGGGGAGAGTGTGTGAACACAGTGTGTGTGTATAGGAGAGAGAATGCACGGGAGTGAGAGTGAGGGCAGTGTGAGTGGAGAGGAGAGTGACTGAAGGGGAGAGAGTGTGAAAACTGTGTGAGTTTAGAGGAGAGAGAGTGAGGGGGAATGAGAGTGAAGGCAGTGTGAGGGTAGAGGAGAGAGAGTGAAGGGGAGAGAGAGTGAAGGCAGTGTGAGTGTAGTGGAGAGAGAGTGAAGGGGAGAGAGAGTGAAGGCAGTGTGAGTTTAGAGGAGAGAGACTGATGGGTAGAGAGAGTGAAGGCAGTGTGAGTGTAGGGGAGAGAGAGTGAAGGTTAGAGAGATTGAATGCAGTGTGAGTGTAGAGAAGAGAGAGTAAAGGGGAGAGAGAGTGAAGGCAGTGTGAGTGGACAGGAGCTAGAGTGAAAAGCAGATAGAGTGAAGGGGAGAGAGTGTGAAGGCAGTGTGAGTGGAGAGGAGAGAGAGTGAAGTGGAGAGAGAGTGAAGGGGAGTGAGAGTGAAGGGGAGAGAGAGTGAATGCACTGTGAGTGGAGAGGAGAGAGAGTGAAGGGGAGAGAGTCTGAAGGCAGTGTGAGTGGAGAGCTGATAGAGTGAAGGGGAGAGAGTGAAGGGAGTGTCAGTGGAGAGGAGAGAGGGTGAAGGGGAGAGAGAGTGAAGGCAGTGTGTGTGTTGAGGAGAGGGAATGATGAGGAGAGAGAGTGAGGGCAGAGTGAGTGGAGATGAGAGAGAGTGAAGAGGAGAGAGTGAAGGCAGTGTGACTGGAGAGGAGGGAGAGTGAAGGGGAGAGAGAGTGAAGGCAGTGTGAATGTTGAGGAGAGGGAGTGATGGGGAGAGAGAGTGAGGGCAGAGTGAGTGGAGATGAGAGAGAGTGAAGAGGAGAGAGTGAAGGCAGTGTGAGAGGTGAGGAGAGAGAGTGTAGAGGAGAGAGAGTGAAGGCAGTGTGAGTGTTGAGGAGAGGGAGTGATGAGGAGAGAGTGAAGGCAGTGTGAGTGGAGAGGAGAGATAGTGAAGGGGGGTGAGAGTGAAGGCAGTGTGAGTGTTGAGGGTAGAGAGTGAAGGGGAGAGAGAGTAAAGGCAGTGTGAGTGGAGAGGAGAGAGAGTGAATGGGAGAGGGAGTGAAGGGCAGAGAGAGTGAAGGCAGTGTGAGTGGAGAGGAGTGAGAGTGAAGGGGAGAGAGAGTGAAGGCAGTTTGAGTGGGGGGAAAGAGAGTGAAGGGGAGAGAGAGTGAAGGGGAGAGAGATTGAAGGGGAGAGAGAGTGAAGGCAGTGGGAGTAGAGAAGCGAGAGAGTGAAGGGGAGAGACTGAAGGGAGTGTGAGTGGAGAGGAGAGAGAGTGAACGGGAGACTGTGAAGACAGTATGAGTGGAGAGGAAAGAGTGTGAAGGGCAGAGAGAGTGAAGGGGAGAGAGAGTGAAGGCAGTGTGAGTAGAGAAGTGAGAGAGTGAAGGGGAGAGAGATTCATGGCTGTGTGAGTGGAGAGGAGAGAGAGTGAAGGGGAGAGAGTGTGAAGGCCGTGTGAGTGTAGAGGAGAGAGAGTGAAGGTTAGAGAGATTGAATGCAGTGTGAGTTTAGAGGAGAGAGAATGAAGGGGAGAGAGAGTGAAGGCAGTGTTAGTGGAGAGGAGAGAGAGTGAAGTGGAGAGAGAGTGAAGGGGAGAGAGAGTGAAGGGGAGAGAGAGTGAAGGGGAGAGAGTGAAGGCAGTGTGAGTGTAGAGGAGAGAGAGAGAAGTGGAGAGAGAGTGAAGGGGAGAGAGAGTTAAGGCAGTGTGAGTGGAGAGGAGAGAGAGTGAAGAGAAGAGAGAGTGAAAGGGAGAGAGAGTGAAGTGGAGAGAGAGTGAAGGGGAGAGAGAGTGACGGGGAGAGAGAGTGAAGGCAGTGTGAATGTAGGGGAGAGAGAGTGAAGTGGAGAGAGAGAGAAGGGGAGAGAGAATAAACGGTAGAGAGAGTGAAGGCAGTGTGAGTGGAGAGGAGAGAGAGTGAAGTGGAGAGAGAGTGAAGGGGAGAGAGAGTGAAGGGGAGAGAGAGTGAAGGGGAGAGAGTGAAGGCAGTGTGAGTGTAGAGGAGAGAGAGAGAAGTGGAGAGAGAGTGAAGGGGAGAGAGAGTTAAGGCAGTGTGAGTGGAGAGGAGAGAGAGTGAAGAGAAGAGAGAGTGAAAGGGAGAGAGAGTGAAGTGGAGAGAGAGTGAAGGGGAGAGAGAGTGACGGGGAGAGAGAGTGAAGGCAGTGTGAATGTAGGGGAGAGACAGTGAAGGGGAGAGAGAGAGAAGGGGAGAGAGAATAAACGGTAGAGAGAGTGAAGGCAGTGTGAGTGGAGAGGAGAGTGAGTGAAGGGGAGAGTGAGTGAAGGCAGTGTGAGTGGAGAGGAGAGAGAGTGAAGGGGAGAGAGAGTGAAGGCAGTGTGAGTGGAGAGGAGAGAGAGTGAAGGGGAGAGAGTGTGAAGGCTGTGTGAGTGAAGGGGAGAGAGAGTGAAGGGGAGAGAGTGAAGGCAGTGTGAGTGTAGAGGAGAGAGAGAGAAGTGGAGAGAGAGTGAAAGGGAGAGAGAGTGAAGTGGAGAGAGAGTGAAGGGGAGAGAGAGTGACGGGGAGAGAGAGTGAAGGCAGTGCGAATGTAGAGGAGAGACAGTGAAGGGGAGAGAGAGAGAAGGGGAGAGAGAATAAACGGGAGAGAGAGTGAAGGCAGTGTGAGTGGAGAGGAGAGTGAGTGAAGGGGAGAGAGAGTGAAGGCAGTGTGAGTGGAGAGGAGAGAGAGTGAAGGGGAGAGAGAGTGAAGGCAGTGTGAGTGGAGAGGAGAGAGAGTGAAGGGGAGAGAGTGTGAAGGCTGTGTGAGTGTAGTGGAGAGAGAGTGAAGGGGAGATAGAGTGAAGGCAGTGTGAGTGTAGAGGAGAGAGTGTGATGGGGAGAGAATGTGAAGGCAGTGTGAGTGTAGAGGAGAGAGAGTGAAGGGGAGAGAGAGTGAAGGCAGTTTGAGTGGGGGGAAAGAGAGTGAAGGGGAGAGAGAGTGAAGGGGAGAGAGATTGAAGGGGAGAGAGAGTGAAGGCAGTGGGAGTAGAGAAGCGAGAGAGTGAAGGGGAGAGACTGAAGGGAGTGTGAGTGGAGAGGAGAGAGAGTGAACGGGAGACTGTGAAGACAGTATGAGTGGAGAGGAAAGAGTGTGAAGGGCAGAGAGAGTGAAGGGGAGAGAGAGTGAAGGCAGTGTGAGTAGAGAAGTGAGAGAGTGAAGGGGAGAGAGATTCATGGCTGTGTGAGTGGAGAGGAGAGAGAGTGAAGGGGAGAGAGTGTGAAGGCCGTGTGAGTGTAGAGGAGAGAGAGTGAAGGTTAGAGAGATTGAATGCAGTGTGAGTTTAGAGGAGAGAGAATGAAGGGGAGAGAGAGTGAAGGCAGTGTTAGTGGAGAGGAGAGAGAGTGAAGTGGAGAGAGAGTGAAGGGGAGAGAGAGTGAAGGGGAGAGAGAGTGAAGGGGAGAGAGTGAAGGCAGTGTGAGTGTAGAGGAGAGAGAGAGAAGTGGAGAGAGAGTGAAGGGGAGAGAGAGTTAAGGCAGTGTGAGTGGAGAGGAGAGAGAGTGAAGAGAAGAGAGAGTGAAAGGGAGAGAGAGTGAAGTGGAGAGAGAGTGAAGGGGAGAGAGAGTGACGGGGAGAGAGAGTGAAGGCAGTGTGAATGTAGGGGAGAGACAGTGAAGGGGAGAGAGAGAGAAGGGGAGAGAGAATAAACGGTAGAGAGAGTGAAGGCAGTGTGAGTGGAGAGGAGAGAGAGTGAAGTGGAGAGAGAGTGAAGGGGAGAGAGAGTGAAGGGGAGAGAGAGTGAAGGGGAGAGAGTGAAGGCAGTGTGAGTGTAGAGGAGAGAGAGAGAAGTGGAGAGAGAGTGAAGGGGAGAGAGAGTTAAGGCAGTGTGAGTGGAGAGGAGAGAGAGTGAAGAGAAGAGAGAGTGAAAGGGAGAGAGAGTGAAGTGGAGAGAGAGTGAAGGGGAGAGAGAGTGACGGGGAGAGAGAGTGAAGGCAGTGTGAATGTAGGGGAGAGACAGTGAAGGGGAGAGAGAGAGAAGGGGAGAGAGAATAAACGGTAGAGAGAGTGAAGGCAGTGTGAGTGGAGAGGAGAGTGAGTGAAGGGGAGAGAGAGTGAAGGCAGTGTGAGTGGAGAGGAGAGAGAGTGAAGGGGAGAGAGAGTGAAGGCAGTGTGAGTGGAGAGGAGAGAGAGTGAAGGGGAGAGAGTGTGAAGGCTGTGTGAGTGAAGGGGAGAGAGAGTGAAGGGGAGAGAGTGAAGGCAGTGTGAGTGTAGAGGAGAGAGAGAGAAGTGGAGAGAGAGTGAAAGGGAGAGAGAGTGAAGTGGAGAGAGAGTGAAGGGGAGAGAGAGTGACGGGGAGAGAGAGTGAAGGCAGTGCGAATGTAGAGGAGAGACAGTGAAGGGGAGAGAGAGAGAAGGGGAGAGAGAATAAACGGGAGAGAGAGTGAAGGCAGTGTGAGTGGAGAGGAGAGTGAGTGAAGGGGAGAGAGAGTGAAGGCAGTGTGAGTGGAGAGGAGAGAGAGTGAAGGGGAGAGAGAGTGAAGGCAGTGTGAGTGGAGAGGAGAGAGAGTGAAGGGGAGAGAGTGTGAAGGCTGTGTGAGTGTAGTGGAGAGAGAGTGAAGGGGAGATAGAGTGAAGGCAGTGTGAGTGTAGAGGAGAGAGTGTGATGGGGAGAGAATGTGAAGGCAGTGTGAGTGTAGAGGAGAGAGAGTGAAGGGGAGACATTGTGAAGGCAGTGTGAGTGTAGAGGAGAGAGAGTGAGGGAGAGTGATAGTGAAGGCAGTGTGAGTGGAGAGGAGGGAAAGTGAAGGGGAGAGAGTGTGAAGGCAGTGTGAGTGGAGAGGAGAGAGACTGAAGGGTAGAGAGTGTGAAGGCAGTGTGACTGTAGAGGAGAGAGAGTGAAGGTTAGAGAGATTGAATGCAGTGTGAGTTTAGAGGATAGAGAGTGAAGGGGAGAGAGTGTTAAGGCAGTGTGAGTGGTGAGGAGAGTGAGTGAAGGGGAGAGAGATTGAAGGGGAGAGAATGTCATGGCAGTGTGAGTGGAGAGGAGAGAGGGTGAAGGGGAGAGAGAGTGAAGGCAGTTTGAGTGTAGAGGAGAGATAGTGAAAGGGAAAGAGGGTGATGTGGAGAGAGAGCGAAGGCAGTGTGAGTGGAGAGGAGATAGAGTGAAGGGGAGAGAGTGAAGTTAGTGTGAGTGTAGAGGAGAGAGAGTGAAGGGGAGAGAGAGTGAAGGGGAGAGAGAGTGAAGGGGAGAGAGAGTGAAGGCAGTGTGAGTGTAGAGGAGAGAGAGAGAAGTGGAGAGAGAGTGAAGGGGAGAGAGAGTGAAGGCAGTGTGAGTGGAGAGGAGAGAGAGTGAAGAGAAGAGAGAGTGAAAGGGATAGAGAGTGAAGTGGAGAGAGAGTGAAGGGGAGAGAGAGTGACGGGGAGAGAGAGTGAAGGCAGTGTGAGTGTTGACGAGAGGGAGTGATGAGGAGAGAGTGAAGGCAGTGTGAGTGGAGAGGAGAGATAGTGAAGGGGGGAGAGAGTGAAGGCAGTGTGAGTGTAGAGGGTAGAGAGTGAAGGGGAGAGAGAGTGAAGGCAGTGTGAGTGGAGAGGAGTGAGAGTGAAGGGGAGAAAGAGTGAAGGCAGTGTGAGTGGGGGGAAAGAGAGTGAAGGGGAGAGAGAGTGAAGGGGAGAGAGAGTGAAGGGAGTGTGAGTGGAGTGGAGAGAGTGTGAAGGGGAGAGAGAGTGAAGGCAGTGTGAGTGGAGAGGAGAGAGAGTGAAGGGGAGAGAGATTGAAGGGGAGAGAGAGTGAAGACAGTGTGAGTGGAGAGGAGAGAGAGTGAAGGGGAGAGAGAGTGAAGGTAGTGTGAGTGGAGAGGAGAGAGATTGAAGGGGAGAGAGTGTGAAGGCAGTGTGAGTGGAGATTAGAGAGGGTGAAGGGCAGAGAGAGTGAAGGCAGTTTGAGTGTAGAGGAGAGATAGTGATGGGGAAAGAGGGTGAAGCGGAGAGAGAGTGAAGGCAGTGTGAGTGTAGAGGAGAGAGAGTGAAGGGGAAAGAGAGAGAAGGGGAGAGAGAGTAAACGGGAGAGAGAGTGAAGGCAGTGTGAGTGGAGAGGAGAGAGAGTGAAGGGGAGAGAGAGTGAAGGCAGTGTGAGTGGAGAGGAGAGAGAGTGAAGGGGAGAGAGAGTGAAGGCAGTGTAAGTGGAGAGGAGAGAGAATGTAGAGGAGTGAGAGTGAACGGGAGACAGAGTGAAGGCAGTGTGAGTGTAGAGGAATGAGAGTGAACGGGAAGGGAGTAATGGCACTGTGAGTGGAGGGGAGAGAAAGTGAAGGTGAGAGAGAGTGAAGGGGAGAGAGAGTGAAGGGGAGAGAGTGTGAAGCTGAGAGAGTGTTATGGTGAGAGAGAGTGAAGGCAGCGTGAATGGAGAGGAGAGAGAGTGAAGGGGAGAGAGAGTGAAGGGGAGAGAGAGTGAAGGGGAGAGAGTGTGAAGAGGAGAGAGAGTGAAGAGGAGAGAGAGAGAAGGCAGTGTGAGCGTAGAGGAGTGAGAGTGAACGGGAGAGGGAGTGAAGGCAGTGTGAGTGAAGAGAAGAGAAGTGAAAGGGAGAGAGTGTGTGTAGAGGAGTGAGAATTAAGGGGGGAGAGAGTGAAGGCAGTGTGTGTGGAGAGGAGAGAGAGTGAAGTGGAGAGAGAGTGAAGACAGTGTGAGTGTAGAGGAGAGTGAAGGGGAGAGAGAGTGAAGACAGTGTGAGTGGAGAGGAGAGAGAATGAAGTGCAGGGAGTGTGAAGGCAGTGTGAGTGTGGAGGAGAGAGAGTGAAAGGGATAGAGAGTGAAGGCGGTGTGAGTGGAGAGGCGAGAGAGTGAAGTGGAGATAGAGTGAAGGGAGAGAGAGAGTGAAGGCAGTGTGAGTGGAGAGGCGAGAGAGTGAAGGAGAGAGAGAGTGAATGCAGTGTGAGTGTTGAGGAGAGAGACAGAAGGGTAGGGAGAGTGAAGGCAGTGGGAGTGTAGAGGAGAGACACTGTAGGGGGGAGAGAGTGAAAGCAGTGTGAGTGGAGAGGAGAGAGATGGAAGGGGAGAGAGAGTGAAGGAGAGAGAGTGAAGGCGGTGTAAGTGTAGAGGAGAGAGAGTTAAGGAGAGAGAGAGTTAACGAGAGAGAGAGTGTAGGACGTGTGAGTGGAGTGGAGAGAGAGTGAAGGGGAGAGTGAGTGAAGGCAGTGTGATTGGAGAGGAGAGAGTGTGAAGGGGAGAGAGAGTGAAAGCAGTGTGAGTGGAGAGGAGAGAGTGTGAAGGGTTGAGAGAGTGAATGCAGTGTGAGGGGATAGGAGAGAGAGTGATGGGGAGAGAGATTGAAGGCAGTGTGAGTGTAGAGGAGTGAGAGTGAAGGGGAGAGAGAGTGAAGCGGAGAGAGAGCGAAGGCAGTGTGAGTGGATAGGAGAGAGAGGCAAGGGGAGAGAGAGTGAAGGCAGTGTGAGTGGAGAGGAGAGAGAGTGAAGGGGAGAGAGAGTGAAGGCAGTGTGAGTGGAGGGAAAGAGAGTGAAGGGGAGAGAGAGTGAAGGGAGAGACAGTGAAGCGAGTGTGAGTGGAGTGGAGAGAGTGTGAAGGGGAGAGAGAGTGTAGGCAGTGTGAGTGGAGAGGAGAGAGAGTGAAGGGGAGAGAGATTGAAGGGAAGAGAGAGTGAAGACAGTGTGAGTGGAGAGGAGAGAGAGTGAAGGGGAGAGAGAGTAAAGTTAGTGTGAGAGGAGAGAAGACAGAGTGAAGGGGAGAGAGAGTGAAGGGTAGAGAGTGTGAAGGCAGTGTGAGTGGAGAGGAGAGAGAGTGTAGGGTAGAGATTGTGAAAAGAGTGTGAGTGGAGAGAAGAGTGAGTGTAGGGTCGAGAGTGTGAAGGCAGTGTGAGTGGAGAGGAGAGAGAGTGAAGGGGAGAGAGAGTGAAGGCAGTGTGAGTGGAGAGGAGAGAAAGAGTAGGGTAGAGAGTGTGAAGGCAGTGTGAGTGGAGAGGAGAGAGAGTGAAGGGGAGAGAGAGTGAAGGCAGTGTGAGTGGATAGGAGAGAGAGTGAAGGGGAGAGAGAGTGAAGGCAGTGTGAGTGGAGGGGAGAGAGAGTGAACGGGAGATAGTGAAGGCAGTGTGAGTGGATAGGAGAGAGAGTGAAGGGGAGAGAGAGTGAAGGCAGTGTGAGTGTAGAGGAGAGAGAGTGAAGGGGAGAGAGAGTGAAGGGGGGAGAGAGTGAAGGCAGTGTGAGTGGATAGGAGAGAGAGTGAAGGGGTGAGAGAGTGATGGCAGTGTGAGTGGAGATGAGAGAGAGTGAAGGGGAGAGAGAGTGAAGGCAGTGTGAGTGTAGAGGAGAGAGAGTGAAGAGGAGAGAGAGTGATGGCAGTGTGAGTGGAGATGAGAGAGAGTGAAGGGGAGAGAGAGTGAAGGCAGTGTGATTGTAGTGGAGAGAGAGTGAAGAGGAGAGAGAGTGATGGCAGTGTGAGTGGAGAGGAGAGAGATGAAGGGGAGAGTGTGTGAACACAGTGTGTGTGTATAGGAGAGAGAATGCACGGGAGTGAGAGTGAGGGCAGTGTGAGTGGAGAGGAGAGTGACTGAAGGGGAGAGAGTGTGAAAACTGTGTGAGTTTAGAGGAGAGAGAGTGAGGGGGAATGAGAGTGAAGGCAGTGTGAGTGTAGAGGAGAGAGAGTGAAGGGGAGAGAGAGTGAAGGCAGTGTGAGTGTAGTGGAGAGAGTGTGAAGGGGAGAAAGAGTGAAGGCAGTGTGAGTTTAGAGGAGAGAGACTGATGGGTAGAGAGAGTGAAGGCAGTGTGAGTGTAGGGGAGAGAGAGTGAAGGTTAGAGAGATTGAATGCAGTGTGAGTGTAGAGAAGAGAGAGTAAAGGGGAGAGAGAGTGAAGGCAGTGTGAGTGGACAGGAGCTAGAGTGAAAAGCAGATAGAGTGAAGGGGAGAGAGTGTGAAGGCAGTGTGAGTGGAGAGGAGAGAGAGTGAAGTGGAGAGAGAGTGAAGGGGAGTGAGAGTGAAGGGGAGAGAGAGTGAATGCACTGTGAGTGGAGAGGAGAGAGAGTGAAGGGGAGAGAGTCTGAAGGCAGTGTGAGTGGAGAGCTGATAGAGTGAAGGGGAGAGAGTGAAGGGAGTGTCAGTGGAGAGGAGAGAGGGTGAAGGGGAGAGAGAGTGAAGGCAGTGTGTGTGTTGAGGAGAGGGAATGATGAGGAGAGAGAGTGAGGGCAGAGTGAGTGGAGATGAGAGAGAGTGAAGAGGAGAGAGTGAAGGCAGTGTGACTGGAGAGGAGGGAGAGTGAAGGGGAGAGAGAGTGAAGGCAGTGTGAATGTTGAGGAGAGGGAGTGATGGGGAGAGAGAGTGAGGGCAGAGTGAGTGGAGATGAGAGAGAGTGAAGAGGAGAGAGTGAAGGCAGTGTGAGAGGTGAGGAGAGAGAGTGTAGAGGAGAGAGAGTGAAGGCAGTGTGAGTGTTGAGGAGAGGGAGTGATGAGGAGAGAGTGAAGGCAGTGTGAGTGGAGAGGAGAGATAGTGAAGGGGGGTGAGAGTGAAGGCAGTGTGAGTGTTGAGGGTAGAGAGTGAAGGGGAGAGAGAGTAAAGGCAGTGTGAGTGGAGAGGAGAGAGAGTGAATGGGAGAGGGAGTGAAGGGCAGAGAGAGTGAAGGCAGTGTGAGTGGAGAGGAGTGAGAGTGAAGGGGAGAGAGAGTGAAGGCAGTTTGAGTGGGGGGAAAGAGAGTGAAGGGGAGAGAGAGTGAAGGGGAGAGAGATTGAAGGGGAGAGAGAGTGAAGGCAGTGGGAGTAGAGAAGCGAGAGAGTGAAGGGGAGAGACTGAAGGGAGTGTGAGTGGAGAGGAGAGAGAGTGAACGGGAGACTGTGAAGACAGTATGAGTGGAGAGGAAAGAGTGTGAAGGGCAGAGAGAGTGAAGGGGAGAGAGAGTGAAGGCAGTGTGAGTAGAGAAGTGAGAGAGTGAAGGGGAGAGAGATTCATGGCTGTGTGAGTGGAGAGGAGAGAGAGTGAAGGGGAGAGAGTGTGAAGGCCGTGTGAGTGTAGAGGAGAGAGAGTGAAGGTTAGAGAGATTGAATGCAGTGTGAGTTTAGAGGAGAGAGAATGAAGGGGAGAGAGAGTGAAGGCAGTGTTAGTGGAGAGGAGAGAGAGTGAAGTGGAGAGAGAGTGAAGGGGAGAGAGAGTGAAGGGGAGAGAGAGTGAAGGGGAGAGAGTGAAGGCAGTGTGAGTGTAGAGGAGAGAGAGAGAAGTGGAGAGAGAGTGAAGGGGAGAGAGAGTTAAGGCAGTGTGAGTGGAGAGGAGAGAGAGTGAAGAGAAGAGAGAGTGAAAGGGAGAGAGAGTGAAGTGGAGAGAGAGTGAAGGGGAGAGAGAGTGACGGGGAGAGAGAGTGAAGGCAGTGTGAATGTAGGGGAGAGACAGTGAAGGGGAGAGAGAGAGAAGGGGAGAGAGAATAAACGGTAGAGAGAGTGAAGGCAGTGTGAGTGGAGAGGAGAGAGAGTGAAGTGGAGAGAGAGTGAAGGGGAGAGAGAGTGAAGGGGAGAGAGAGTGAAGGGGAGAGAGTGAAGGCAGTGTGAGTGTAGAGGAGAGAGAGAGAAGTGGAGAGAGAGTGAAGGGGAGAGAGAGTTAAGGCAGTGTGAGTGGAGAGGAGAGAGAGTGAAGAGAAGAGAGAGTGAAAGGGAGAGAGAGTGAAGTGGAGAGAGAGTGAAGGGGAGAGAGAGTGACGGGGAGAGAGAGTGAAGGCAGTGTGAATGTAGGGGAGAGACAGTGAAGGGGAGAGAGAGAGAAGGGGAGAGAGAATAAACGGTAGAGAGAGTGAAGGCAGTGTGAGTGGAGAGGAGAGTGAGTGAAGGGGAGAGTGAGTGAAGGCAGTGTG
>NW_027600259.1:0-16821 GCF_964194155.1 Cetorhinus maximus | reverse complement strand
CCTGTTACCTCTCTCTATCACCTGTTCCCTCTCTCTCACCTGTTCCCTCTCTCTCCTGTTACCCCTCTCTATCACCTGTTACCCCTCTCTCTCACCTGTTACCTCTCTCTATCACCTGTTCCCTCTCTCTCACCTGTTCCCCCTCTCACCTTATACCCCTCTCTCTCACCAGTTACCTCTCTCTATCACCTGTTACCCCACTCTCTCACCTATTCCCTCTCTCACCTGTTACCCCTCTCTCTCACCTGTTACCCCTCTCTCTCACCAGCTACCCCTCTCTCTCACCTGTTCCCTCTTTCGCACTTGTTCCCTCTACCTCTCCTGTTCCCTCTCTCACCTGTTACCCCTCTCTTTCACCTGTTACACTTCTCTCTCACCTGTTACCCCTCTCTCTCAACTATTACCCCTATCTCTCACCTGTTACCCCTCTCTCTCACCTCTTCTCTCTCTCACCTGTTCCGCCCCACGGTCATCTGTTACCCCTCTCTCTCACCTGTTCCCTCTCTCTCCACTGCTACCCCTCTTTCTCACCTGTTACACCTCTCTCTCACCTGTTCCCTCACTCTCACCTGTTCCCTCTCTCACCTGTTACGCCTCTCTATCACCTATTCCCTCTCTCTCCTGTTCCCCCTCTCTTTCACCTGTTACCCCTCTCTCTCACCTGTTCCCTCTCTCTCACCTGTTCCCACTCTCTCACCTGTTCCCCCTCTCTCTATCACCTGTTCCCTCTCTCTCACCTCTTCCCTCTCTCTCACCTGTTCCCATTCCAATCATCTGTTCCCTCTCTTAATCACCTGCTCCACTCCACCTCTCTCACCTGTTACCCCTCTCTCTCACCTGTTACCCCTTCTCTCACCTATTAACCCTCTCTCTCACCTGTTCCCTCTCTCACCTGTTCCCCCTCTCTCACCTGTTCCCCCTCTCTTTCACCTGTTCCCACTCTCACCTGTTCCCCCTCTCTTTCACCTGTTACCCCTCTCTCTCACCTGTTACCCCTCCCTTCACCTGTTCCCTCTCACACCTGTTACCCCTCTCTCTCTCACCTGTTACCCCTCTCCCTCACCTGTTACCCCTCTCTCTCACCTGCTACCCCTCTCTCACAACTATTACCCCTCTCTCTCAGATGTTCCCCCTCTCTTTCACCTGTTACCCCTCTCTCTCAGCTGTTCCCTCTCTCTCACCTGTTACCACTCTCTCTCACCTGTTTCCCCTTTCTCTCACCTGTTTCCTCTCTCTCACCTGTTCCCTCTCTCACCTGTTACACCTCTCTCTCACCTGTTCCCTCTCTCAACTGTTCCCCCGCTCTTTCACCTGTTACCCCTCTCTCTCACCTGTTCCCTCTCTCTCACCTGTTGCCTCTCTCTCACCTGTTCACCCTCTCTCTCTCAACTGTTCCCTCTCACTCACCTGTTCCCTCACTCACACCTGTTCCCTCTCTCTCACCTGTTCCCATTCCTATCATCTGTTCCCCCTCTTAATCACCTGCTCCACCCCACCTCTCTCACATTTTACCCCTCTCTCTCACCTGTTACCCCTCTCTCTCTCCTATTACCCCTCTCTCTCACCTGTTCCCTCTCTCACCTGTTCCTTCTCTCTCACCAGTTCCCTCTATCACCTGTTCCCTCTCTCTCACCTGTTCCCTCTCTCTCACCTGTTCCCTCTCTCACCTGTTCCCCCTCTCTTTCACCTGTTCCCCCTCTCTCTCACCTGTTCCCTCTCTCACCTGTTCCATCTCTCTTTCACTTGTTACGCCTCTCTCTCACCTGTTCCCTCTCTCTCACCTGTTCCCTCTCTCACCTGTTCCCCCTCTCTTTCACCTGTTACCCCTCTCTCTCACCTGTTCCCTCTCTCTCACGTGTTCCCACTCTCTCTCTCACCTGTTCCCTCTCTCTCACCTGTTGCCTCACTCTCACCTATTACCACTCTCTCTCACCTGTTCCCTCTCTCACCTGTTACCCCTCTCTCTCACCTTTACCCCTCTCTCTCACCTGTTCCCTGTCTCTCACTTGTTCCCTCTCTCACCTGTTCCCCCTCTCTTTCACCTGTTACCCCTATCTCTCACCTCTTCCCTCTCTCACCTCTTACCCCTCTCTCTCACCTGTTACCCCTCTCTCTCACCTGTTATCCCTCTCTCTCTCACCTGGTCCCTTTCTCTCACCTGTTCCCTCTCTCTCAACTGTTCCCTCTCTCACCTGTTACCCCTCTCTCTCACCTGTTACCCCTCTCTCTCACCTGTTACCCCTCTCTCTCACCTATTACTCCTCTCTTTCACCTGTTCCCTCTCTCACCTGTTCCCTCTCTCTCACCTGTTCCCTCTCTCACCTGTTCCCCCTCTCTTTCACCTGTTACCCCTCTCTCTCACCTGTTCCCTCTCTCTTAACTGTTACCCCTCTCTCTCACCTGTTACCCCTCTCTTTCACCTGTTCCCTCTCTCTCACTTGTTCCCTTTCTCTCTCCTGTTCCCCCTCTCTCTCTCACCTGTTCCCTCTCTCTCACCTGTTCCCTCTCTCTCACATGTTCCCTTTCCTATCATCTGTTCCCCATCTTAATCACCTGCTCCACCCCACCTCTCTCAACTGTTACCCCTCTCTCTCACCTGTTACCCCTCTCTCTCACCTGTTCCCTCTCTCACCTGTTACCTCTCTCTCTCACCTGTTCCCTCTCACTCACCTGTTCCCTCTCTCACCTGTTACCCCACTCTCTCACCTGTTACCACTCTCTCTCACCTGTTACACCTCTCTCTCACCTGTTCCCTTTCTCTCACCTTTTCCCACTCTCACCTGTTCCCTCTCTCTCACCTGTTACCCCTCTCTCTCACCTGTTCCCTCTCTCTCACCTGTTCCCTCTCTCAACTGTTCCCCCTCTCTTTCACCTGTTACCCCTCTCTCTCACCTGTTCCCTCTCTCTCACCTGTTCCCTCTCTCACCTCTTCCCCCTCTCTCTCACCTGTTACCCCTCTCTCTCACCTGATCCCTCTCTCTCACCTGTTCCCTCTCTCACCTGTTCCCACTCTCTCACCTGTTACCCCTCTCTCTCACCTGTTACCCCTCTCTCTCACCTGTTACCCCTCTCTCTCACCTGTTACCCCTCTCTCTCACCTGTTCCCTCTCTCACCTGTGCCCTCTCTCACCTGTTACCCCTCTCTATCACCTGTTACCCCTCTCTCTCACCTGCTCCCTCTATCACCTGTTCCCACTCTCTTTCACCTGTTACGCCTCTCTCTCAACTGTTCCCTCTCTCTCACCTGTTACCCCTCTCTCTGACCTGTTACCACTCTCTCACCTGTTCCCTCTCTTTCACCTGTTCCCTCTCTCACCTGTTCCCGTTCCTATCATCTGTTCCCCCTCTTAATCACCTGCTCCACCCCACCTCCCTCAGCTGTTACCCCTCTCTCTCACCTGTTACCCCTCTCTCTCACCTGTTACCCCTCCCTCTCACCTGTTACCCCTCTCTCTCACCTGTTCCATCTCTCTCACCTGTTCCCTCTCTCACCTGTTACCCCTCTCTATCACCTCTTACCCCTCTCTCTCACCTGCTCCATCTCTATCACCTGTTCCCTCTCTCACCTGTTCCGCCTCTCTCTCACCTGTTACCCCTCTCTCTCACCTGTTACCCCTCTCTCTCACCTGTTCCCTCTCTCTCACCTATTCCCTCGCTCACCTGTTACCCCTCTCTCTCACCTGTTACCCCTCTCTCTCATCTGTTACCCCTCTCTCTCACCTGTTCCCTCTCTCTCACCTGTTCCCCCTCTCACCTTTTACCCCTCTCTCTCACCTGTTACCTCTCTCTCTCACCTGTTACCCCTCTCTCTCATCTCTTCCCTCTCTCTCACCTGTTCCCTCTCTCACCTGTTCCCCCTCTTTTCACCTGTTACCCCTCTCTCTCACCTGTTCCCTCTCTCACCTGTTACCCCTCTCTCTCACCTGTTACCCCTCTCAATCACCTGTTACCCCTCTCTCTCACCTGTTCCCTCTTTGTCACCTGATCCCTCTACCTCTCCTGTTCCCTCTTTCACCTGTTACCCCTCTCTTTCACCTGTTACACTTCTCTCTCACCTGTTACCCCTTTCTCTCACCTGTTCTCTCTCTCACCTGTTCCGCCGCTTGTTCATCTGATACCCCTCTCTCTCACCTGTTCTCTCTCTCTCAATTGTTACCCCTCTCTCTCACCTGTTACACCTCTCTCTCACCTGTTCCCTCACTCTCACCTGTTCCCTCTCTCACCTGTTACGCCTCTCTCTCACCTGTTCCCTCTCTCTCCTGTTCCCCCTCTCTTTCACCTGTTACCCCTCTCTCTCACCTGTTCCCTCTCTCTCACCTGTTCCCACTCTATCACCTGTTCCCCCTCTCTCTATCACCTGTTCCCTCTCTCTCACCTCTTCCCTCTCTCTCACCTGTTCCCATTCCTATCATCTGTTCCCTCTCTTAATCACCTGCTCCACCCCACCTCTCTCACCTGTTACCCCTCTCTCTCACCTGTTACCCCTTCTCTCACCTATTACCCCTCTCTCTCAACTGTTCCCTCTCTCACCTGTTCCCTCTCTCTCACCTGTTCCCCCTCTCTTTCACCTGTTCCCACTCTCACCTGTTCCCCCTCTCTTTCACCTGTTACCCCTCTCTCTCACCTGTTCCCTCTCTCACCTCTTCCCCCAGTCCTTCACCTGTTACCCCTCTCTCTCACCTGTTCCCCCTCTCTTCACCTGATCCCTCTCTCACCTGTTCCCACTCTCTCACCTGTAAACCCTCTCTCTCACCTGTTACCCCTCTCTCTCACCTGTTCCCTCTCTCACCTGTTACCCCTCTCTCTCACCTGCTACTCCTCTCTCTCACCTTTTCCCTCTCTCACCTGTTACCACTCTCTCTCACCTGTTACCCCTCTCTCTCTTTCACCTGTTACCCCTCTCTCTCACCTGTTACCCCTCTCTGACAACTATTACCCCTCTCTCTCACCTGTTCCTTCTCTCTCACCTGTTCCCATTCCTATCATCTGTTCCACCTCTTAATCACCTGCTCCACCCCACCTCTCTCACCTGTTACCCCTCTCTCTCACCTGTTACCCCTTCTCTCACCTATTACCCCTCTCTCTCACCTGTTCCCTCTCTCACTTGTTCCCTCTCTCTCAGCTGTTATCCCTCTCTCTCAACTATTCCCTCTCTCTCACCTGTTTCCTCTCTCACCAGTTCTTTCTCTCTCACCTGTTCTCTCTCTCACCTGTTCCCCCTCTCTTTCACCTGTTACCCCTCTCTCTCACCTGTTCCCTCTCTCACCTGTTCCCCCACCCTTTCACCTGTTTGCCCTATCGCTGACCTGTTATCCCTCTCTTTCACCTGTTCCCCCTCTCTCTCACCTGTTCCCTCGCTCACCTGTTACACCTCTCTCTCACCTGTTACCCCTCTCTCTCACTGTTACCCCTCTATCTCACCTGTTACCTCTATCTCACCTGTTCCCTCTCTCTCACCTGTTCCCTATCTCACCTGTTCCACCTCTCTTTCACCTGTTCCCCCTCTCTCTCACCTGTTCCCTCTCTCACCTGTTACCCCTCTCTCTCACCTGTTACCCCTCTCTCTCACCTGTTCCGACTCTCTCACCTGTTACCCCTCTCTCTCACCTGTTACCCCTCTATCTCACCTGTTCCCTCTCTCTCACCTGTTCCCTCTCTCAACTGTTACCCCACTCTCTCACCTGTTCCCTCTCTCACCTGTTACCCCTCTCTCTCACCTGTTACTCCTCTCTCTCACCTGGTCCCTCTCTCTCACCTGTTCCCTCTCTCAACTGTAACCCCTCTCTCTCACCTGTTCCCTCTCTCACCTGTTCCCCCTCTCTTTCACCTGTTATGTCTCCCTCTCACCTGTTTCCTCTCTCCCACCGGTTACCCCTCTCTCTCACCTATTACCCCTCTCTCTCACCTGTTCCCTCTCTCACCTGTTACCTCTCTTTCTCACCTGTTCCCTCTCACTCACCTGTTCCCTCTCTCACCTGTTACCCCACTCTCTCACCTGTTCCCTCTCTCTCACCTGTTACCCCTCTCTCTCACCTGTTCCCTCGTTCTCACCTGTTCCCTCTCTCACCTGTTCCCCCTCTCTTTCACCTGTTACCCCTCTATCTCACCTGATCCCTCTCTCTCACCTGTTCCCTCTCTCACCTGTTCCCACTCTCTCACCTGTTCCCCCTCTCTTTCACCTGTTACCCCTCTCTCTCACCTGTTCCCTCGTTCTCACCTGTTCCCTCTCTCACCTGTTCCCCCTCTCTCTCACCTGTTACCCCTCTCTCTCACCTGTTACCCCTCTCTCTCACCTGTTACCCCTCTCTCTCACCTGTTCACTCTCTCACACCTGTTCCCTCTCTCACCTGTTCCCTCTCTCACCTGTTACCCCTCTCTATCACCTGTTACCCCTCTCTCTCACCTGCTCCCTCTATCACCTGTTCCCACTCTCCTTCACCTGTTCCCCCCTCACCTTTTACCCCTCTCTCTCACCTGTTACCTCTCTCTCTCACCTGTTACCCCTCTCTCTCATCTCTTCCCTCTCTCTCACCTGTTCCCTCTCTCACCTGTTCCCCCTCTTTTCACCTGTTACCCCTCTCTCTCACCTGTTCCCTCTCTCACCTGTTACCCCTCTCTCTCACCTGTTACCCCTCTCAATCACCTGTTACCCCTCTCTCTCACCTGTTCCCTCTTTGTCACTTGATCCCTCTACCTCTCCTGTTCCCTCTTTCACCTGTTACCCCTCTCTTTCACCTGTTACACTTCTCTCTCACCTGTTACCCCTTTCTCTCACCTGTTCTCTCTCTCACCTGTTCCGCCGCTTGTTCATCTGATACCCCTCTCTCTCACCTGTTCTCTCTCTCTCAATTGTTACCCCTCTCTCTCACCTGTTACACCTCTCTCTCACCTGTTCCCTCACTCTCACCTGTTCCCTCTCTCACCTGTTACGCCTCTCTCTCACCTGTTCCCTCTCTCTCCTGTTCCCCCTCTCTTTCACCTGTTACCCCTCTCTCTCACCTGTTCCCTCTCTCTCACCTGTTCCCACTCTATCACCTGTTCCCCCTCTCTCTATCACCTGTTCCCTCTCTCTCACCTCTTCCCTCTCTCTCACCTGTTCCCATTCCTATCATCTGTTCCCTCTCTTAATCACCTGCTCCACCCCACCTCTCTCACCTGTTACCCCTCTCTCTCACCTGTTACCCCTTCTCTCACCTATTACCCCTCTCTCTCAACTGTTCCCTCTCTCACCTGTTCCCTCTCTCTCACCTGTTCCCCCTCTCTTTCACCTGTTCCCACTCTCACCTGTTCCCCCTCTCTTTCACCTGTTACCCCTCTCTCTCACCTGTTCCCTCTCTCACCTCTTCCCCCAGTCCTTCACCTGTTACCCCTCTCTCTCACCTGTTCCACCTCTCTTCACCTGATCCCTCTCTCACCTGTTCCCACTCTCTCACCTGTTAACCCTCTCTCTCACCTGTTACCCCTCTCTCTCACCTGTTCCCTCTCTCACCTGTTACCCCTCTCTCTCACCTGCTACTCCTCTCTCTCACCTTTTCCCTCTCTCACCTGTTACCACTCTCTCTCACCTGTTACCCCTCTCTCTCTTTCACCTGTTACCCCTCTCTCTCACCTGTTACCCCTCTCTGACAACTATTACCCCTCTCTCTCACCTGTTCCTTCTCTCTCACCTGTTCCCATTCCTATCATCTGTTCCCCCTCTTAATCACCTGCTCCACCCCACCTCTCTCACCTGTTACCCCTCTCTCTCACCTGTTACCCCTTCTCTCACCTATTACCCCTCTCTCTCACCTGTTCCCTCTCTCACTTGTTCCCTCTCTCTCAGCTGTTATCCCTCTCTCTCAACTATTACCTCTCTCTCACCTGTTTCCTCTCTCACCAGTTCTTTCTCTCTCACCTGTTCTCTCTCTCACCTGTTCCCCCTCTCTTTCACCTGTTACCCCTCTCTCTCACCTGTTCCCTCTCTCACCTGTTCCCCCACCCTTTCACCTGTTTGCCCTATCGCTGACCTGTTATCCCTCTCTTTCACCTGTTCCCCCTCTCTCTCACCTGTTCCCTCGCTCACCTGTTACACCTCTCTCTCACCTGTTACCCCTCTCTCTCACTGTTACCCCTCTATCTCACCTGTTACCTCTATCTCACCTGTTCCCTCTCTCTCACCTGTTCCCTATCTCACCTGTTCCACCTCTCTTTCACCTGTTCCCCCTCTCTCTCACCTGTTCCCTCTCTCACCTGTTACCCCTCTCTCTCACCTGTTACCCCTCTCTCTCACCTGTTCCGACTCTCTCACCTGTTACCCCTCTCTCTCACCTGTTACCCCTCTATCTCACCTGTTCCCTCTCTCTCACCTGTTCCCTCTCTCAACTGTTACCCCACTCTCTCACCTGTTCCCTCTCTCACCTGTTACCCCTCTCTCTCACCTGTTACTCCTCTCTCTCACCTGGTCCCTCTCTCTCACCTGTTCCCTCTCTCAACTGTAACCCCTCTCTCTCACCTGTTCCCTCTCTCACCTGTTCCCCCTCTCTTTCACCTGTTATGTCTCCCTCTCACCTGTTTCCTCTCTCCCACCGGTTACCCCTCTCTCTCACCTATTACCCCTCTCTCTCACCTGTTCCCTCTCTCACCTGTTACCTCTCTTTCTCACCTGTTCCCTCTCACTCACCTGTTCCCTCTCTCACCTGTTACCCCACTCTCTCACCTGTTCCCTCTCTCTCACCTGTTACCCCTCTCTCTCACCTGTTCCCTCGTTCTCACCTGTTCCCTCTCTCACCTGTTCCCCCTCTCTTTCACCTGTTACCCCTCTATCTCACCTGATCCCTCTCTCTCACCTGTTCCCTCTCTCACCTGTTCCCACTCTCTCACCTGTTCCCCCTCTCTTTCACCTGTTACCCCTCTCTCTCACCTGTTCCCTCGTTCTCACCTGTTCCCTCTCTCACCTGTTCCCCCTCTCTCTCACCTGTTACCCCTCTCTCTCACCTGTTACCCCTCTCTCTCACCTGTTACCCCTCTCTCTCACCTGTTCACTCTCTCACACCTGTTCCCTCTCTCACCTGTTCCCTCTCTCACCTGTTACCCCTCTCTATCACCTGTTACCCCTCTCTCTCACCTGCTCCCTCTATCACCTGTTCCCACTCTCCTTCACCTGTTCCCCCCTCACCTTTTACCCCTCTCTCTCACCTGTTACCTCTCTCTCTCACCTGTTACCCCTCTCTCTCATCTCTTCCCTCTCTCTCACCTGTTCCCTCTCTCACCTGTTCCCCCTCTTTTCACCTGTTACCCCTCTCTCTCACCTGTTCCCTCTCTCACCTGTTACCCCTCTCTCTCACCTGTTACCCCTCTCAATCACCTGTTACCCCTCTCTCTCACCTGTTCCCTCTTTGTCACTTGATCCCTCTACCTCTCCTGTTCCCTCTTTCACCTGTTACCCCTCTCTTTCACCTGTTACACTTCTCTCTCACCTGTTACCCCTTTCTCTCACCTGTTCTCTCTCTCACCTGTTCCGCCGCTTGTTCATCTGATACCCCTCTCTCTCACCTGTTCTCTCTCTCTCAATTGTTACCCCTCTCTCTCACCTGTTACACCTCTCTCTCACCTGTTCCCTCACTCTCACCTGTTCCCTCTCTCACCTGTTACGCCTCTCTCTCACCTGTTCCCTCTCTCTCCTGTTCCCCCTCTCTTTCACCTGTTACCCCTCTCTCTCACCTGTTCCCTCTCTCTCACCTGTTCCCACTCTATCACCTGTTCCCCCTCTCTCTATCACCTGTTCCCTCTCTCTCACCTCTTCCCTCTCTCTCACCTGTTCCCATTCCTATCATCTGTTCCCTCTCTTAATCACCTGCTCCACCCCACCTCTCTCACCTGTTACCCCTCTCTCTCACCTGTTACCCCTTCTCTCACCTATTACCCCTCTCTCTCAACTGTTCCCTCTCTCACCTGTTCCCTCTCTCTCACCTGTTCCCCCTCTCTTTCACCTGTTCCCACTCTCACCTGTTCCCCCTCTCTTTCACCTGTTACCCCTCTCTCTCACCTGTTCCCTCTCTCACCTCTTCCCCCAGTCCTTCACCTGTTACCCCTCTCTCTCACCTGTTCCCCCTCTCTTCACCTGATCCCTCTCTCACCTGTTCCCACTCTCTCACCTGTTAACCCTCTCTCTCACCTGTTACCCCTCTCTCTCACCTGTTCCCTCTCTCACCTGTTACCCCTCTCTCTCACCTGCTACTCCTCTCTCTCACCTTTTCCCTCTCTCACCTGTTACCACTCTCTCTCACCTGTTACCCCTCTCTCTCTTTCACCTGTTACCCCTCTCTCTCACCTGTTACCCCTCTCTGACAACTATTACCCCTCTCTCTCACCTGTTCCTTCTCTCTCACCTGTTCCCATTCCTATCATCTGTTCCCCCTCTTAATCACCTGCTCCACCCCACCTCTCTCACCTGTTACCCCTCTCTCTCACCTGTTACCCCTTCTCTCACCTATTACCCCTCTCTCTCACCTGTTCCCTCTCTCACTTGTTCCCTCTCTCTCAGCTGTTATCCCTCTCTCTCAACTATTACCTCTCTCTCACCTGTTTCCTCTCTCACCAGTTCTTTCTCTCTCACCTGTTCTCTCTCTCACCTGTTCCCCCTCTCTTTCACCTGTTACCCCTCTCTCTCACCTGTTCCCTCTCTCACCTGTTCCCCCACCCTTTCACCTGTTTGCCCTATCGCTGACCTGTTATCCCTCTCTTTCACCTGTTACCCCTCTCTCTCACCTGTTCCCTCTCTCACCTGTTCCCCTCTCTTTCACCTGTTCCCCCTCTCTCTCACCTGTTCCCTCGCTCACCTGTTACACCTCTCTCTCACCTGTTACCCCTCTCTCTCACTGTTACCCCTCTATCTCACCTGTTACCTCTATCTCACCTGTTCCCTCTCTCTCACCTGTTCCCTATCTCACCTGTTCCACCTCTCTTTCACCTGTTCCCCCTCTCTCTCACCTGTTCCCTCTCTCACCTGTTACCCCTCTCTCTCACCTGTTACCCCTCTCTCTCACCTGTTCCGACTCTCTCACCTGTTACCCCTCTCTCTCACCTGTTACCCCTCTATCTCACCTGTTCCCTCTCTCTCACCTGTTCCCTCTCTCAACTGTTACCCCACTCTCTCACCTGTTCCCTCTCTCACCTGTTACCCCTCTCTCTCACCTGTTACTCCTCTCTCTCACCTGGTCCCTCTCTCTCACCTGTTCCCTCTCTCAACTGTAACCCCTCTCTCTCACCTGTTCCCTCTCTCACCTGTTCCCCCTCTCTTTCACCTGTTATGTCTCCCTCTCACCTGTTTCCTCTCTCCCACCGGTTACCCCTCTCTCTCACCTATTACCCCTCTCTCTCACCTGTTCCCTCTCTCACCTGTTACCTCTCTTTCTCACCTGTTCCCTCTCACTCACCTGTTCCCTCTCTCACCTGTTACCCCACTCTCTCACCTGTTCCCTCTCTCTCACCTGTTACCCCTCTCTCTCACCTGTTCCCTCGTTCTCACCTGTTCCCTCTCCCACCTGTTCCCCCTCTCTTTCACCTGTTACCCCTCTATCTCACCTGATCCCTCGTTCTCACCTGTTCCCTCTCTCACCTGTTCCCACTCTCTCACCTGTTCCCCCTCTCTTTCACCTGTTACCCCTCTCTCTCACCTGTTCCCTCGTTCTCACCTGTTCCCTCTCTCACCTGTTCCCCCTCTCTCTCACCTGTTACCCCTCTCTCTCACCTGTTACCCCTCTCTCTCACCTGTTACCCCTCTCTCTCACCTGTTCACTCTCTCACACCTGTTCCCTCTCTCACCTGTTACCCCTCTCTATCACCTGTTACCCCTCTCTCTCACCTGCTCCCTCTATCACCTGTTCCCACTCTCCTTCACCTGTTACCCCTCTCTCTCACCTGTTCCCTCTCTCTCAACTGCTACCCCTCTTTCTCACCTGTTGCACCTCTCTCTCACCTGTTCCCTCACTCTCACCTGTTCCCTCTCTCACCTGTTACGCCTCTCTATCACCTATTCCCTCTCTCTCCTGTTCCCCCTCTCTTTCACCTGTTACCCCTCTCTCTCACCTCTTCCCCCACTCTTTCACCTGTTACCCCTATCTCTCACCTGTTCCCCCTCTCTTTCACCTGATCCCTCTCTCACCTGTTCCCACTCTCTCAACTGTTAACCCTCTCTCTCACCTGAACCCCTCTCTATCACCTGTTACCCCTCTCTCTCACCTGCTCCCTCTATCACCTGTTCCCACTCTCCTTCACCTGTTACCCCTCTCTCTCACCTGTTACCTCTCTCTATCACCTGTTCCCTCTCTCTCACCTGTTCCCTCTCTCTCCTGTTACCCCTCTCTATCACCTATTACCCATCTCTCTCACCTGTTACCTCTCTCTATCACCTGTTCCCTCTATCTCACCTGTTCCCTTTCTCACCTGTTACCCCTCTCTCTCACCTGTTACCCCTCTCTCTCACCTGCTCCCTCTCTCTCACCTATTCCCTCGCTCACCTGTTACCCCTCTCTCTCACCTGTTACCCCTCTCTCTCATCTGTTACCCCTCTCTCTCAACTGTTCCCTCTCTCTCACCTGTTCACCCTCTCACCTTTTACCCCTCTCTCTCACCTGTTACCTCTCTCTATCACCTGTTACCCCTCTCTCTCACCTCTTCCCTCTCTCACCTGTTACCCCTCTCTCTCACCTGTTACCCCTCTCTCTCACCAGCTACCTCTCTTTCTCACCTGTTCCCTCTTTCGCACTTGTTCCCTCTACCTCTCCTGTTCCCTCTCTCACCTTTTACCCCTCTCTTTCACCTGTTACACTTCTCTCTCACCTGTTAGCCCTCTCTCTCAACTATTACCCCTCTCTCTCACCTGTTACCCCTCTCTCTCACCTGTTCTCTCTCTCACCTGTTCCGCCCCTCGTTCATCTGTTACCCCTCTCTCTCACCTGTTCCCTCTCTCTCAACTGCTACCCCTCTTTCTCACCTGTTACACCTCTCTCTCACCTGTTCCCTCACTCTCACCTGTTCCCTCTCTCACCTGTTACGCCTCTCTATCACCTATTCCCTCTCTCTCCTGTTTCCCCCTCTCTTTCACCTGTTACCCCTCTCTCTCACCTGTTCCCTCTCTCACCTCTTCCCCCACTCTTTCACCTGTTACCCCTATCTCTCACCTGTTCCCCCTCTCTTTCACCTGATCCCTCTCTCACCTGTTCCCACTCTCTCAACTGTTAACCCTCTCTCTCACCTGTTACCAATCTCTCTCACCTGTTCCCTCTCTCACCTGTTACCCCTCTCTCTCACCTGTTACCCCTCCCTCTCACCTGTTCCCTCTCTCACCTGTTACCCCTCTCTCTCTCACCTGTTTCCCCTCTCTCTCACCTGTTATCCCTCTCTCTCACCTGCTACCCCTCTCTCACAACTATTACCCCTCTCTCTCAGATGTTCCCCCTCTCTTTCACCTGTTACCCCTCTCTCTCAGCTGTTCCCTCTCTCTCACCTGTTACCCCTTCTCTCACCTGTTTCCCCTTTCTCTCACCTGTTTCTCTCTCTCACCTGTTCCCTCTCTCACCTGTTACCCCTCTCTCTAACCTGTTCCCTCTCTCACCTGTTCCCCCTCTCCTTCTCCTGTTACCCCTCTCTCTCACCTGTTCCCTCTCTCTCACCTGTTGCCTCTCTCTCAACTGTTCACCCTCTCTCTCTCAACTGTTCCCTCTCACTCACCTGTTCCCTCACTCACACCTGTTCCCTCTCTCTCACCTGTTCCCATTCCTATCATCTGTTCCCCCTCTTAATCACCTGCTCCACCCCACCTCTCTCTCCTGTTACCCCTCTCTCTCACCTGTTAACCCTCTCTCTCACCTGTTCCCTCTCTCTCACCATTCCCCTCTATCACCTGTTCCCTCTCTCTCACCTGTTCCCTCTCTCTCACCTGTTCCCTCTCTCACCTGTTCCCCCTCTCTTTCACCTGTTAACCCTCTCTCTCACCTGTACCCTCTCTCACCTGTTCCCCCTCTCTTTCACTTGTTACACCTCTCTCTCACCTGTTCCCTCTCTCTCACCTGCTCCCTCTCTCACCTGTTCCCCCTCTCTTTCACCTGTTACCCCTCTCTCTCACCTGTTCCCTCTCTCTCACCTGTTGCCTCTCTCTCACCTATTACCCCTCTCTCTCACCTGTTCCCTCTCTCACCTGTTACCCCTCTCTCTCACCTGTTACCCCTCTCTCTCACCTGTTCCCCTCTCTCACCTGTTCCCTCTCTCACCTGTTCCCCCTCTCTTTCACCTGTTACCCCTATCTCTCACCTGTTCCCTCTCTCTCACCTGTTCCCTCTCTCACCTGTTACCCCTCTCTCTCACCTGTTACCCCTCTCTCACCTGTTACCCCTCTCTCTCACCTGTTACCCCTCTCTCTCACCTATTACTCCTCTCTTTCACCTGTTCCCTCTCTCACCTGTTCCCTCTCTCTCACCTGTTCCCTCTCTCACCTGTTCCCCCTCTCTTTCACCTGTTACCCCTCTCTCTCACCTGTTCCCTCTCTCTTAACTGTTACCCCTCTCTCACCTGTTACCCCTCTCTTTCACCTGTTCCCTCTCTAACATGTTCCCCCTCTTCTTCACCTGTTACCCCTCTCTCTCACCTGTTGCCCCTCTCTCTCACCTATTACCCCTCTCTCACCTGTTCCCTCTCTCACCTGTTCCCCTTCTCTCACCTGTTACCCCTCTCTCTCACCTGTTCCCTCTCTCTCACCTTTTCTATCTCTCACCTTTTCCCCCTCTCTCACCTGTTCCCCCTCTCTTTCACCTGTTACCCCTCTCTCTCACCTGTTCCCTCTCTCACCTGTTCCCCTCTCCTTCACCTGTTACCCCTCTCTCTCACCTGTTACCCCTCTCTCTCATCTGTTCCCTCTCTCTCACCTGTTCCCTCTCTCTCACCTGTTCCCCCTCTCTTTCACCTGTTACCCCTCTCTCTCACCTGTTCCCTCTCTCACCTGTTCCCTCTCTCTCACCTGTTCCCTCTCTCACCTGTTCCCCCTCTCTTTCACCTGTTACCCCACTCTCTCACCTGTTCCCTCTCTCACCTGTTACCCCTCTTTCTCACCTGTTACCCCTCTCTCTCACCTTTTACCCCTCTTTCTCACCTGTTCCCTCTCTCTCCTGTTCACTATCTCTCACCTTTTTCCACTCTCACCTTTTAACCCTCTCTCTCACCAATTACCCCTCTCTCTCACCTATTACCCCTGTCTCTCACCTGTTCCCTCTCTCACCTGTTCCCTCTATCACCTGTTCCACCTCTCTTTCACCTGTTACCCCTCTCTCTCACCTGTTCCCTCTCTCCCACCTGTTACCCCTCTCTCTCACCTGTTACCCCTCTCTCTCACCTGTTCCCTCTCTCTAACCTGCTCCCTCTCTCACCTGTTACCCCTTTCTCTCACCTTTTCCCTCTCTCACCTGTTCCCCCTCTCTTTCACATCTTACCCCTCTCTCTCACCTGTTCCCCTCTCTCCACCTGTTCCCTTTCTCTCTCCTGTTCCCGCTCTCTCTCTCACCTGTTCCCTCTCTCTCACCTGTTCCCTCTCTCTCACATGTTCCCTTCCTATCATCTGTTCCCCCTCTTAATCACCTGCTCCACCCCACCTCTCTCAACTGTTACCCCTCTCTCTCACCTGTTCCCCCTCCCTCTCTCACCTCTTCCCTCTCTCTCACCTGTTACCCCTCTCTCTCACTTGTTCCCCCTCTCACCTGTTCCCCCTCTCTCTCTCCTATTACCCCTCTCTCTCACCTGTTCCCTCTCTCACCTGTTCCTTCTCTCTCACCTGTTAACCCTCTATCTCACCTGTTCCCTCTCTCTCACCAGTTCCCTCTATCACCTGTTCCCTCTCTCTCACCTGTTCCCTCTCTCTCACCTGTTCCCTCTCTCACCTGTTCCCCCTCTCTTTCACCTGTTAACCCTCTCTCTCACGTGTTACCCCTCTCTCTCACCTGTTATCCCTCTCTCTCTCACCTGGTCCCTTTCTCTCACCTGTTCCCCCTCTTCTTTCTCTTTCACCTGTTAACCCTCTCTCTCACCTGTTACCCCTCTCTCTCACCTGTTACCCCTCTCTCTCACCTGTTACCCCTCTCTCTCACCTATTACTCGTCTCTTTCACCTGTTCCCTCTCTCACCTGTTCCCTCTCTCTCACCTGTTCCCTCTCTCACCTGTTCCCCCTCTCTTTCACCTGTTACCCCTCACTCTCACCTGTTCCCTCTCTCTTAACTGTTACCCCTCTCTCTCACCTGTTACCCCTCTCTTTCACCTGTTCCCTCTCTCTCACCTGTTTCCTTTCTCTCTCCTGTTCCCCCTCTCTCTCTCACCTGTTCCCTCTCTCTCACCTGTTCCCTCTCTCTCACATGTTCCCTTTCCTATCATCTGTTCCCCCTCTTAATCACCTGCTCCACCCCACCTCTCTCAACTGTTACCCCTCTCTCTCACCTGTTACCCCTCTCTCTCACCTGTTCCCTCTCTCACCTGTTACCTCTCTCTCTCACCTGTTCCCTCTCCCTCACCTGTTCCCTCTCTCACCTGTTACCCCACTCTCTTACCTGTTACCACTCTCTCTCACCTGTTACACCTCTCTCTCACCTGTTCCCTTTCTCTCACCTTTTCCCACTCTCACCTGTTCCCTCTCTCTCACCTGTTACCCCTCTCTCTCACCTGTTCCCTCTCTCTCACCTGTTCCCTCTCTCAACTGTTACCCCTCTCTTTCACCTGTTACCCCTCTCTCTCACCTCTTACCCCTATCTCTCACCTGTTACCCCTCTCTCTCACCTGTTCCCTCTCTCACCTGTTACCCCTCT
>NW_027600258.1:5000-12500 GCF_964194155.1 Cetorhinus maximus | reverse complement strand
ACTTCCCTCAACTCCGCACTCCCCTCAACTCCGCTCTCCCCTCAACTCCGCTCTCCCCTCAACTCCGCACTCCCCTCAACTCCGCACTCCCCTCAACTCCGCACTCCCCTCAACTCCGCACTCCCCTCAACTCCGCACTCCCCTCAACTCCGCACTCCACCCATGCCTGGTACACCCACGGCGCTGTTAGGGAGGGAGTTCCAGGATTTTGTCCGTGTGGTGTAGGTACACCCACGGCGCTGTTAGGGAGGGAGTTCCAGGATTTTTTCCTGTGTGGTGTAGGTACACCCACAGCGCTGTTAGGGAGGGAGCTCCAGGATTTTGTCCGTGTGGTGTAGGTACACCCATGGCGCTGTTAGGGAGGGAGTTCCAGGATTTTGTCCCCTGTGTGGTGTAGGTACACCCACGGCGCTGTTAGGGAGGGAGTTCCAGGATTTTTTCCTGTGTGGTGTAGGTACACCCACGGCGCTGTTAGGGAGGGAGTTCCAGGATTTTGTCCGTGTGGTGTAGGTACACCCACAGCGCTGTTAGGGAGGGAGCTCCGGGATTTGGACCCAGCGACAGTGAAGGAACGGCCGATATATTTCCAAGTCAGGATGGTGAGTGACTCGGAGGGCAACTTTCAGGTGGTGGTGTTCCCATCTATCTGCTGCCCTCGTCCTTCTAGACGGTAGAGGTCGTGGGTTTGGGCGGCGCTGTCGAAGGAGCCTTGGCAAGTTGCTGCAGTGCATCTTGTAGATGGTACACACACTGCTGCCCCTGTGCGTCGGTGGTGGGGGGAGTGAATGTTTGTGGATGGGGTGCCGATCGAGCGGGGGGGCTGCTTTGTCCTGTACGGTGTTGAACTTCTTGAGTGTTGTGGGAGCCGCACTCATCCAGGCAAGTGGGGAGTGTCCCATCACACTCCTGACTTGTGCCTTGTCGATGGTGGACAGGCTTTGGGGGAGTCAGGAGGTGAGTTACTCTCTGCAGGATTCCCAGCCTCTAACCTGCTCTTGTAGCCACAGTATTTATCTGGCTGGTCCCAGTTCAGTTTGTGGTCAATGGTAACCCCCAGGATGTTGATAGTGGGGGATTCAGTGATGGTAATGCCATTGAATGTCAAGGGGGCGATGGTTGGATTCTCTCTTGTTGGAGATGGTCATTGCCTGGCACTTGTGTGGCGCGAATGTTACTTGCCACTTGTCAGCCCCAAGCCTGGATATTGTCCAGGTCTTGCTGCATTTGGACACGGGGCTGCTTCAGTATCTGAGGAGTGGTGAATGGTGCTGAACATTGTGCAACCATCAGCGAACATCCCCACTTCTGACCTTATGATGGAAGGAAGGTCATTGATGAAGCAGCTGAAGATGGTTGGGACGAGGACACTAACCCTGAGGAACTCCTGCAGTGATATCCTGGAGCTGAGATGACTGACCTCCAACAACCACAACCATCTTCCTTTGCGCTCGGTATGACTCCAACCAGCGGAGAGTTTTCCCCGATTCCCATTGACTCCAGTTTTGCTCGGGCTCCTTGATGCCACACTCGGTCAAATGTGGCCTTGATGGTCAAGGGCAGTCACTCTCACCTCACCTCGGGAGTTCAGCTCTCGTGTCTGTGGTAGAACCAAGGCTGTAATGAGGTCAGGAGCTGAGTGGCCCTGGCAGAACCCAAACTGGGCATCAGTGAGCAGGTTATTGCTAAGCAAGTGCTGAGGGAGGGTCAGCGCTGAGGGAGAGCCGCACTGCCGGAGGGTCAGTGCTGAGGGAGCGCCGCACTGTCGGAGGGTCAGTGCTGAGGGAGCGCCGCACTGTCGGAGGGTCAGTGCTGAGGGAGCGCCGCACTGTCGGAGGGTCAGTGCTGAGGGAGTGCCGCACTGTCGGAGGGTCAGTGCTGAGGGAGAGCCGCACTGTCGGAGGGTCAGTGCTGAAGGAGCGCCGCACTGTCGGAGGGTCAGTGCTGAGGGAGCGCCGCACTGTCAGAGGGTCCGTGCTGAGGGAGTGCCGCACTGTCGGAGGGTCAGTGCTGAGGGAGCGCCGCACTGTCGGAGGGTCAGTGCTGAGGGAGCGCCGCACTGTCGGAGGGTCAGTGCTGAGGTAGCGCCGCACTGTCGGAGGGTCAGTGCTGAGGGAGCGCCGCACTGTCGGAGGGTCAGTGCTGAGGGAGTGCCGCACTGTCGGAGGGTCAGTGCTGAGGGAGCGCTGCACTGTCGGAGGGTCAGTGCTGAGGGAGCGCCGCACTGTCGGAGAGTCAGTGCTGAGGGAGCCCCGCACTGTCGGAGGGTCAGTGCTGAGGGAGCGCCGCACTGTCGGAGGGTCAGTGCTGAGGGAGTGCCGCACTGTCGGAGGGTCAGTACTTAGGGAGCGCCGCACTGTCGGAGGGTCAGTACTGAGGGAGCACCGCACTGTCGGAGGGTCAGTGCTGAGGGAGCCCCGCACTGTCGGAGGGTCAGTGCTGAGGGAGAGCCGCACTGTCGGAGGGTCAGTGCTGAGGGAGCGCCCGCACTGTCGGAGGGTCAGTGCTGAGGGAGCGCCGCACTGTCGGAGGGTCAGTGCTGAGGGAGCGCCGCACTGTCGGAGGGTCAGTGCTGAGGGAGCGCCGCACTGTCGGAGGGTCAGTACTGAGGGAGCACTGCACTGTCGGAGGGTCAGTGCTGAGGGAGCCCCGCACTGTCGGAGGGTCAGTGCTGAGGGAGAGCCGCACTGTCGGAGGGTCAGTGCTGAGGGAGCGCCCGCACTCTCGGAGGGTCAGTGCTGAGGGAGCGCCGCACTGTCGGAGGGTCAGTGCTGAGGGAGCGCCGCACTGTCGGAGGGTCAGTGCTGAGGGAGCGCCGCACTGTCGGAGGGTCAGTACTGAGGGAGGGCCGCACTGTCGGAGGGTCAGTGCTGAGGGAGCGCCGCACTGTCGCAGGGTCAGTGCTGAGGGAGAGCCGCACTGTCGGAGGGTCAGTACTGAGGGAGCGCCGCATTGTCGGAGGAGCAGTGCTGAGGGAGCGCCCGCACTGTCGGAGGGTCAGTGCTGAGGGAGCGCCGCACTGTCGGAGGGTCAGTGCTGAGGGAGCCCCGCACTGTCGGAGGGTCAGTGCTGAGGGAGCGCCGCACTGTCGGAGGGTCAGTGCTGAGGGAGTGCCACACTGTCGGAGGGTCCGTGCTGAGGGAGTCTGTCGGGACGACATCTACCCTCGCTGGGAGGGTGTAAAAGATCCCAGGGCCGCTATTGGGAGAAGAGTGGGTGCGGGGTGGTGGGTGGTTAAGGTGGTGGGGGCGGGGGAGCTGAGGTGTTGAGGGGGGGGCGATGCTGGTGCCTGAAGTCAATATTTAGCTTCCACCAACACCAGTGAAAACAGACAACCCTGAGTTATTGTGACGTCGCTGTTTGTGGGATCTTGCTGTGCGCCAGTTGGGCACCCACTCCGTTTCTGGCATTACAACCGTGCGCACACTTCAGAAAAGCCCTTCACTGCACCCAACCCAGCTAGCGTGGCCACTGGGGGTGGGGCATTGCTGGATGTGCTATTCGACTGCAGGGGGCGGCTTCTTGAACCCCAGCTCTCCCCCTAGACCCCCCGAACCGGACAAATTTCTCTCCGTGAGACTAACCAATTTCTCCTGTTCTCCCCCACCCCCCAGCGTACCTGTTGAGCTGTGGATTCCCGGTGAGACCCCCCTACGGTGATGTGTGGGTCAGCGACCTGTACCCTGGCGGAAGAGCCGAGTTCCGTTGCGACCCGGGCTTCGAACTCCAGGGGACGGCCTCCCTCACCTGCCTGAACCTCACCACACCCCAGTGGAGCAGCCCGGCCCCACGGTGTACAGGTGAGGACCCGGGGTCCCGGCACAGGCACAGCGTCCGCCGGATTACTGGCCTGGGATTGGCTGGGGTTTGGTGTCCGATGGGATTGGCTGGGATTTGAGTCTGATGGGATTGGCTGGGATTTGGGTCCGATGGGATTGGTTGGGATTTGGCTCCGATGAGGTTGGCTGGGATTTGGGTCAACGGGATTGGCTGGGATTTGGGTGAATGGGATTGGCCGGGATTTGGGTCAATGGAATTGGCTGGAATTTGGGTCAATGGGATTGGCTGGGATTTGGATCAATGGGATTGGCTGAGATTTGGGACGATGGGATTGGCTGGGATTTGGGTCGCGGGGATTGGCTGGGATTTGGGTCGGATGGGGTTGGCTGGGATTTGGATCGATGGGATTGGCTGCGATTTGGGTCAATGGGATTGGCTGGAATTTGGGTCCGATGGGATTGGCTGGAATTTGGGTCCGATGGGATTGGCTGGGATTTGGGTCCGATGCGATTGGCTGGGATTTGGGTCAATGGGATTGGCTGGGATTTGGGTCAATGGGATTGGCTGGGATTTGGGTCCGATGGGATCGGCTAGGATTTGGGTCCGATCGGATTGGCTGGGGTTTGGGACAATGGGGTTGGCTGGGATTTGGGTGAATGGGATTGGCTGGGGTTTGGGTCAATGGGATTGGCTTGGATTTGGGACGATGGGATTGGTGGGGATTCAGGGAGATGGGTTTGGGTGCAATTTGGGACATGAATTCTATCTCTCTTTCACTCCTGCCCACGTAACCCACCTCCCTCAGAAATTAATTCCTCTCTCTCTCACATTCCCTCTCTCTCAGACACTAACTCCTCTCTCTCACATTCCCTCTCTCTCGGACACTAACTCCTCTCTCTCTCTCTCTCACATTCCCTCTCTCTCAGACACTATCTCCTCTCTCTTTCTCACATTCCCTCTCTCTCAGACACTAACTCCTCTCTCTTTCTCACATTCCCTCTCTCTCGGACACTAACTCCTCTCTCTCTCTCTCTCACATTCCCTCTCTCTCAGACACTATCTCCTCTCTCTTTCTCACATTCCCTCTCTCTCAGACACTAACTCCTCTCTCTTTCTCACATTCCCTCTCTCTCAGACACTAACTCCTCTCTCTCTCTCACATTCCCTCTCTCTCAGACACTAACTCCTCTCTCTTTCTCACATTCCCTCTCTCTCAGACACTAACTCCTCTCTCTCTCTCTCACATTCCCTCTCTCTCGGACACAAACTCTTCTCTCTTTATCACATTCCCTCTCTCTCAGACTCTAACACCTCTCTCTCTCTCACATTCCCTCTCTCTTGGACACTAACTCCTCTCTCTCTCTCACATTCCCTCTCTCTCAGACACTAACTCCTCTCTCTCTCTCACGTTCCCTCTCTCTCAGACACTAACTCCTCTCTCTCTTTCTCACATTCCCTCTCTCTCAGACTCTAACACCTCTCTCTCTCTCACATTCCCTCTCTCTCGGACACTAACTCCTCTCTCTCTCTCACATTCCCTCTCTCTCAGACACTAACTCCTCTCTCTCCCTCACATTCCCTCTCTCTCAGACACTAACTCCTCTCTCTCTCACATTCCCTCTCTCAGACACTAACTCCTTTCTCTCTCTCACATTCCCTCTCTCTCCGACACTAACTCCTCTCTCTCTCTCACATTCCCTCTCTCTCAGACACTAACTCCTCTCTCTCTCTCTCTCTCACATTCCCTCTCTCTCAGACACTAACTCCTCTCTCTCTCTATCACATTCCCTCTCTCTCAGACACTAACTCCTCTCTCTCTTTCTCACATTCCCTCTCTCTCAGACACTAACTCCTCTCTCTCTCACACATTCCCTCTCTCTCAGACTCTACCTCCTCTCTCTCTCACATTCCCTCTCTCAGACACTAACTCCTCTCTCTCTCACATTCCCTCTCTCTCAGACACTAACCCCTCTCTCTCTCTCACATTCCCTCTCTCTCAGACACTAACCCCTCTCTCTCTCACATTCCCTCTCTCTCAGACACTAACTCCTCTCTCTCACATTCCCTCTCTCTCAGACACTAACTCCTCTCTCTCTCTCACATTCCCTCTCTCTCAGACACTAATTCTTCTCTCTCTTTCTCACATTCCCTCTCTCTCAGACACTAACTCCTCTCTCTCTCACATTCCCTCTCTCTCAGACACTAACTCCTCTCTCTCACATTCCCTCTCTCTCAGACACTAACTCCTCTCTCTCTCACATTCCCTCTCTCTCAGACACTAACCCCTCTCTCTCTCTCACATTCCCTCTCTCTCAGACACTAACCCCTCTCTCTCTCACATTCCCTCTCTCTCAGACACTAACTCCTCTCTCTCACATTCCCTCTCTCTCAGACACTAACTCCTCTCTCTCTCTCACATTCCCTCTCTCTCAGACACTAATTCTTCTCTCTCTTTCTCACATTCCCTCTCTCTCAGACACTAACTCCTCCCTCTCTCACATTCCCTCTCTCTCAGACACTAACTCCTCTCTCTCACATTCCCTCTCTCTCAGACACTAACTCCTCTCTCTCTCTCACATTCCCTCTCTCTCAGACACTAATTCTTCTCTCTCTTTCTCACATTCCCTCTCTCTCAGACACTAACTCCTCTCTCTCTCTCACATTCCCTCTCTCTCAGACACTAATTCTTCTCTCTCTTTCTCACATTCCCTCTCTCTCAGACACTAACTCCTCTCTCTCTCTCTCACATTCCCTCTCTCTCAGACGCTAACTCCTCTCTCTCTCTCTCACACATTCCCTCTCTCTCCGACACGAACTCCTCTCTCTCTCTCACATTCCCTCTCTCTCGGACACTAACTCCTCTCTCTCTCTCTCTCACATTCCCTCTCTCTCAGACACTAACTCCTCTCTCTCTCTCTCACATTCCCTCTCTCTCAGACGCTAACTCCTCTCTCTCTCTCTCACACATTCCCTCTCTCTCCGACACGAACTCCTCTCTCTCTCTCACATTCCCTCTCTCTCGGACACTAACTCCTCTCTCTCTCTCTCTCACATTCCCTCTCTCTCAGACACTAACTCCTCTCTCTCTCTCTCACATTCCCTCTCTCTCAGACACTAACTCCTCTCTCTCTCTCTCACATTCCCTCTCTCTCGGACGCTAACTCCTCTCTCTCCCTCTCCCCCCAGCAGTGTGTGGGGTGACCATTCCCAACGCTACCGTGGGACACATTCTGTCTCCGGACTACAGCAGGAACCACGGCAGTAACCTGACCTGCCATTGGCTGATCGAGGCACCCAATGGGCAGCGGCTACACTTGCACTTCGAGAGGCTCTCATTGGACGAGGACAATGACAGGTATGTCGAATGGTCGGTTCCTGACCCCCAACCCTACCTGTTCCACCAATCAGCCCCTCCAGCCCTCTTCTCCCTTAATCCAGCCTGTGGCTGATCTTCCACCTCAACTCCACCTTAATCCAGCCTGTGGCTGATCTTCCACCTCAACTCCACCTTAATCCAGCCTGTGGCTGATCTTCCCCCTCAACTCCACCTTCCCGCCCTCTCCCCACATCCCTCGATCCCCTCGGTGTCCAAAAATCCTCTCGATCTCCCGGTCTTGAACCTACTCGATGTCGGAGCACCCACCGCTCTCTGGGGTAGGAGAATTCCAAAGATTCACAACCCTCCCCGAGTGGATTCAAAATTGGCTTAGTTGTAGGAGACAG
>NW_027600257.1:0-16849 GCF_964194155.1 Cetorhinus maximus | reverse complement strand
AGTGCGGGGTGGTCCGGGGAGGGAGAGTGCGGGGTGTACGGGGAGGTAGAGTGCGGGGTGTCCGGGGAGGGAGAGTGCGGGGTGTCCGGGGAGGGAGAGTGCGGGGTGTCCGGGGTGGGAGAGTGCGGGGTGTCCGGGGAGGGAGAGTACGGGGTGTCCAGGGAGCGAGAGTGCGGGGTGTCCGGGGATGGGAGAGTGCGGGGTGTCCGGGGAGGGAGAGTGCGCGGTGTCCTGGGAGGGAGAGTGAGGGATGTCCGGGAGGATAGCGCAGGGTGTCCGGGGAGGGAGAGTGCGGGGTGTCCGGGGAGGGAGAGTGCGGGGTGTCCGGGAGGAAGAGTGCAGGGTGTCCGGGGAGGGAGAGTGCGCGGTGTCCTGGGATTGAGATTGAGTGCTGCCCGGGGAGGGTGAGTGCGGTGTGTCCGTGGAGGTCGAGTGCGTGGAGACTGGGGAGGGAGGATGCGGGGTGTCTGGGGAGGGAGACTGCTGACTGTCTGGGGAGGGATAGAGCAGACTGTCTGGGGAGGGATAGTGCACACTGCCTGGGGAGGGATAGTTCGTGGTGTCCGGGGATGGAGAGTGCAGTTTGTCTGGGGAGCGATAGTTAGGGCTGCTCGGGGAGGAAGTGTACAGGGTGTCCAGGGAGGGAGAGTGCGGGGTGTCCGGGGAGGGAGATTGCGGGGTGTCCGGGGAGGGAGAGTGCAGGGTGTCCGGGGAGGTAGACTGCGGGGTGTCCGGGGAGGGAGAGTGCGAGGTGTCCGGGAGGAAGAGTCCGGGGTGTCCGGGGAAGGAGAATGCGGGGTGTCCGGCGGGGATAGTGCGGGGTGTCCGGTGAGGGAGAGAGCAGGGTGTCCCGGGAGGGAGAGAGCAGACTGTCCGGGGAGGGAGAGTGCGGGGTGTCCGTGGAGGGAGAGTGCGAGTTGTCGGGGAGGAAGAGTCCGGGGTGTCCGGGGAGGGAGAGTGCGGGGTGTCCGGGGAGGATGAGTGCTGGGTGTACGGGGAGGTAGAGTGCGGGGCGGCCGGGGAGGGATAGTGCGGGGTGCCCGGGGAGGGAGAGTGCGGGGTGTCCGGGGAGGGAGAGTGCGGGGTGTCCGGGGAGGGAGAGTGCGGGGTGTCCGGGGATGGGAGACTGCGGGGTGTCCGGGGAGGGAGAGCGTGCGGTGTCCTGGGAGGGAGAGTGAGGGATGTCCGGGAGGATAGCGCAGGGTGTCCGGGGAGGGTTAGTGCGGGGTGTCCGGGGAGGGAGAGTGCGGGGTGTCCGGGGAGAGAGAGTGCGGAGTGTCCGGGAGGGGAGAGTTCCGGGTGGCCAGGAAGAGAGAGTGCGCGGTGTCCAGGGAGGGAAATGCACGGTGTCCTGGTAGGGAGAGTGCAGGGTGTCCGGGGAGGGAGAGTGCGGTGTGTCTGGGGAGGGAGACTGTGGGGTGTTCGGGGAGGGAGATTGCGAATTTTCCGGGAGTAAGAGTCCGGGGTGTCCGGGGAGGGAGATTGCGGGGTGTCCGCGGAGGGAGATTGCAGGGTGTCCGGGGAGGGAGAGTGCGGGGTGTCCGGGGAGGTAGAGTGCGAGTTGTCCGAAAGGAAGAGTCCGGGGTGTCCGAGGAGGGAGAGTATGAGTTGTCCGGGAGGAAGAGTCTGTGGTGTCCGGGGAGGGAGAGTGTGTAGTGTCCGCGAGGGGAGAGTGTGGGGTGTCCGGTGAGGGAGAGTGCGGGGTGTCCGGGGGGGATAGTGCGGGGTGTCCTGTGAGGGAGAGAGCAGGCTGTCCTGGGAGGGAGAGAGAAGGGTGTCTGGGGATGGAGCGTCAGGGGTGTCCGTGGAGGGAGAGTGCGAATTGTCCGGGATGAAGAGTCCGGGGTGTTCGGGGAGGGAGAGTACTAGTTGTCCGGGAGGAAGAGTCCGGGCTGTCCGGGGAGCGAGTGCGTGGGGTGTCCGGGAATGGAGAGTGCGGGGTGTCCGGGGAGGGAGAGTGCGGGGTGTCCGGGGAGGGAGAATGCGGGGTGTCCGGGGAGGGAGAGTGCGGGGTGTCCGGGGAGGGAGAATGCGGGGTGTCCGGGGAAGGAGAATGCGGGGTGTCCGGGGAGGGAGAGTGCGGGGTGTCAGGGGAGGGAGAGTGCGGGCTGTACGGATAGGGATATTGGGAGTTGTCCGGGAGGAAGAGTCCTGGGTGTCCGGGGAGGGATAGTGCAGATTGTCTGGGGAGGGAGAGTGCGGGGAGTCCGGGGAGGGAGAGTGCGGGGTGTCCGGGAGGAAGAGTGCGGGGTGTCCGGGGAGGGAGATTGCGGGGTGTCCGTGGAGGGAGAGTGCGGGGTGTCCGGGGAGGAAGAGTGCGGGGTGTCCAGGGAGAGAGAATGCGGGGTGTCCGGGGAGGGAGAGTGCGGGGTGTCCGGGGAGGGAGAGTGCGAATTGTCCGGGATGAAGAGTCCGGGGTGTCCGGGGAGCGAGTGCGTGGGGTGTCCGGGAATGGAGAGTGCGTGGTGTCCGGGAATGGAGAGTGCGGGGTGTCCGGGGAGGGAGAGTGCGGGGTGTAGGTGGAGGGAGAGTGCGGGGTGTCCGGGGAGGGAGAGTGCACGCTGTCCGGGGAGGGTGATTGCAGGGTGTCCGGGAAGGGGGACTGCAGACTGTCTGGGGAGGGATAGTGCAGACTGCCAGGAGAGGCAGAGTGCAGGCTGTCTGGGGAGGGAGAGTGCGGGTTGTCCGTGGCGGAAGAGTGCGGAGTGTCAGGGGAGGGAGGGTGCGGGGTTTACGGGGAGCGAGAGCGCGGGGTGCCCGGGAGGAAGAGTGCGCGGTGTCCGGCGTGGGAGAGTGTGGGGTGTCCGGGGAGGGAGACTGCGGGGTGTCCGGGAAGGGAGAGTGCGCGGTGTCCGGGGAGGGAGTTTGCGGAGTTTCGGGGGAGGGAGAGTGCGGGGTGTCCGGGAGGAAGATTGCAGGGTGTCCGGGGAGGGAGAGTGCGGGGTGTCCGGGGAGGGAAATGTAGGGTGTCCAGGTAGGGAGAGTGCAGGGTGTCCGGGGAGGGAGAGATCAGGGTGTCCGGGGAGGGAGAGTGCGGTGTGTCCGGGGAGGGAGAGTGCGGGGTGTCCGGGGAGGGAGAGTGCGAGGTGTCCGGGGAGGGAGAGTGCAGGGTGTCCGGGGAGGGAGACTGCGGGGTGTCCGGGGAGGGAGAGTGCGGGTTGTCCGGGAGGATGAGTCCGGGGTGTCCGAGGAGAGAGAGTGCGGGGTGTCCGGGGAGGGAGAGTGCGGGGTGTCCGGGGAGGGAGAGTGCGGGGTGTTCGGGGAGGGAGAGTGCGGGGTGTCCGGGGAGGGAGAATGCGGGGTGTCCGGGGAGGAAGAGTGCGGGTTGTCTGGGGATGGAGAATACAGATTCTCCGGGGAGGTAGAGTGCGGGGTGTCTGGGGAGGGATAGTGCAGACTGTCTGGCGAGGGAGAGTGCGGGGTGTCCGGGGAGGGAGAGTGCAGGGTTTCCGGGGAGGGAGAGTGTGGGGTGTCCGGGGAGGGGGACTGCAGACTGTCTGGGGAGGGATAGTGCAGACTGCCTGGAGAGGCAGAGTGCAGGCTGTCTGGGGAGGGAGAGTGCGGGGTGTCCGGGGAGGGAGAGTGCGGGGTTTACGGGGAGGGAGAGTGCGGGGAGTCCGGGGAGGGAGAGTGCGGAGTCTCCGGGAGGGGAGAGTTCGGGGTGGCCGGGAAGAGAGAGTGCGGGGTGTCCAGGGAGGGTAATGTAGGGTGTCCAGGTAGGGAGAGTGCAGGGTGTCCAGGGAGGGAGAGTGCAGGGTGTCCGGGGAGGGAGAGTGCGGTGTATCCGGGGAGGGAGAGTGCGAGATGTCCAGGGAGGGAGACTGCGGGGTGTCCGGGGAGGGATTGTGCGAGCTGTCCGGGAGGAAGAGTCCGTGGTGTTCGGGGAGGGAGAGTGTGGGATGTACGGGAGGGGAGAGTGTGGGGTCTCCGGTGAGGGAGAGTGCGGGGTGTCCGGGGGGGATAGTGCGGGGTGTCCGGTGAGGTAGAGAGCATGGTGGCCCGGAAGGGAGAGAGCAGGGTGTCCGGGGAGGGAGAGTGCAGGGTGTCCGTGGAGGGAGAGTGCGGGGTGTCTGGGGAGGGAGAGTGCAGGCTGCCTGGGGAGAGAGAGTGCGGGGTGTCCGGGGAGGGAGAGTGCGGGGTTTCCGGGGAGGGAGAGTGCGTGGTGTCCGGGGAGGGAGAGTGTGAGGTGTCCGGGGAGGGAGAGTGCGGGGTGTCCGGGGAGGGGGAGTGATGGGTGTACGGGGAGGAAGAGTGCGGGACGTCCGGGAGGAAGAGTGCGGGGTGTCCGGGGAGGGAGAGTGCGAAGTGTCCGGGAGGAAGAGTGCGGGGTCTCCGGGGAGGGAGAGTGCGGGATGTCCGGGGAGGTAGAGTGCGGGGTGTCCGGGGAGGGAGAGTGCGGGGTGTCCGGGGAGGGAGAGTGCGGGGTGTCCGGGGAGGGAGAGTGCGGGGTGTCCGGGGAGGGAGAGTGCGGGGTGTCCGGGAGGAAGAGTGCAGGGTGTCCGGGGAGGGAGAGTGCGCGGTGTCCTGGGATTGAGATTGAGTGCTGCCCGGGGAGGGTGAGTGCGGTGTGTCCGTGGAGGTCGAGTGCGTGGAGACTGGGGAGGGAGGATGCGGGGTGTCTGGGGAGGGAGACTGCTGACTGTCTGGGGAGGGATAGAGCAGACTGTCTGGGGAGGGATAGTGCACACTGCCTGGGGAGGGATAGTTCGTGGTGTCCGGGGATGGAGAGTGCAGTTTGTCTGGGGAGCGATAGTTAGGGCTGCTCGGGGAGGAAGTGTACAGGGTGTCCAGGGAGGGAGAGTGCGGGGTGTCCGGGGAGGGAGATTGCGGGGTGTCCGGGGAGGGAGAGTGCAGGGTGTCCGGGGAGGTAGACTGCGGGGTGTCCGGGGAGGGAGAGTGCGAGGTGTCCGGGAGGAAGAGTCCGGGGTGTCCGGGGAAGGAGAATGCGGGGTGTCCGGCGGGGATAGTGCGGGGTGTCCGGTGAGGGAGAGAGCAGGGTGTCCCGGGAGGGAGAGAGCAGACTGTCCGGGGAGGGAGAGTGCGGGGTGTCCGTGGAGGGAGAGTGCGAGTTGTCGGGGAGGAAGAGTCCGGGGTGTCCGGGGAGGGAGAGTGCGGGGTGTCCGGGGAGGATGAGTGCTGGGTGTCCGGGGAGGGAGAGTGCGGGATGTCCGGGGAGGGAGAGTGCGGGGTGTCCGGGGAGGGAGAGTGCGGGGTGTCCGGGGAGGGAGAGTGCGGGGTGTCCGGGGAGGGAGAGTGCGGGGTGTCCGGGGAGGGAGAGTACGGGGTGTCCGGGGAGGGAGAGTGCGGTGTGTCGGGGGAGAGAGAGTGCGGGGTGTCCGGGGAGGGAGAGTGCGGGGTGTCCGGGGAGGGAGAGTGCGGGGTGTCCGGGATGAAGAGTGCAGGGTGTCCGGGGAGGGAGAGTGCGGGGTGTCCGGGGAGGGAGAGTGCGAAGTCTCCGGGAGGGACGAGTTCCGGGTGTCCGGGGAGGGAGAGTGCGGGGTGTCCGGGGAGGGAGAGTGCGAATTGTCCGGGATGAAGAGTCCGGGGTGTCCGGGGAGGGAGAGTACTAGTTGTCCGGGAGGAAGAGTCCGGGCTGTCCGGGGAGCGAGTGCGTGGGGTGTCCGGGAATGGAGAGTGCGGGGTGTCCGGGAATGGAGAGTACGGGGTGTCCGGGGAGGGAGAGTGCGGGGTGGAGGGGGAGGGAGAGTGCGGGGTGTCCGGGGAGGGAGAGTGCAGGCTGTCCGGAGAGGGTGATTGCAGGGTGTCCGGGAAGGGGGACTGCAGACTGTCTGGGGAGGGATAGTGCAGACTGCCAGGAGAGGCAGAGTGCAGGCTGTCTGGGGAGGGAGAGTGCGGGTTGTCCGTGGCGGTAGAGTGCGGAGTGTCAGGGGAGGGAGAGTGCGGGGTTTACGGGGAGCGAGAGCGCGGGGTGCCCGGGAGGAAGAGTGCGCGGTGTCCGGGGTGGGAGAGTGTGGGGTATCCGGGGAGGGAGACTGCGGGGTGTCCGGGAGGGGAGAGTGCGCGGTGTCCGGGGAGGGAGTTTGCGGAGTTTCGGGGGAGGGAGAGTGCGGGGTGTCCGGGAGGAAGAGTGCAGGGTGTCCGGGGAGGGAGAGTGCGGGGTGTCCGGGGAGGGAGAGTGCGGAGTCTCCGGGAGAGAAGAGTTCGGGGTGGCCGGGAAGAGAGAGTGCGGGGTGTCCAGGGAGGGAAATGTAGGGTGTCCAGGTAGGGAGAGTGCAGGGTGTCCGGGGAGGGAGAGATCAGGGTGTCCGGGGAGGGAGAGTGCGGTGTGTCCGGGGAGGGAGAGTGCAGTGTGTCCGGTGAGGGAGAGTGCGGGGTGTCCGGGGAGGGAGAGTGCGAGGTGTCCGGGGAGGGAGAGTGCAGGGTGTCCGGGGAGGGAGACTGCGGGGTGTCCGGGGTGGGAGAGTGCGGGTTGTCCGGGAGGATGAGTCCGGGGTGTCCAAGGAGAGAGAGTGCGGGGTGTCCGGGGAGGGAGACTGCGGGGTGTCCGAGGAGGGAGTGTGCGGGTTGTCCAGCGAGGGAGAGTGCAGAGTGTCCGGGGTGGGAGAGTGCGGTGTGTCCGGGGAGGGGGAGTGATGGGTGTACGGGGAGGGAGAGTACGGGACGTCCGGGAGGAAGAGTGCGGGGTGTCCGGGGAGGGAGAGTGCGAAGTGTCCGGGAGGAAGAGTGCGGGGTCTCCGGGGAGGGAGAGTGCGGGATGTCCGGGGAGGGAGAGTGCGGGGTGTCCGGGGAGGGAGAGTGCGGGGTGTACGGGGAGGTAGAGTCCGGGGTGTCCGGGGAGGGATAGTGCAGACTGTCTGGGGATGGAGAGTGCGGGGTGTCCGGGGAGTGAGACTGCGAGGTGTCCGGGGAGGGAGGGTGAAATTTGTCTGGGGCGCGATAGTTAGTGCTGCTCGGGGTGGGAGTGTTCAGGGTGTCCGGGGAGGGAGAGTGCGGGGTGTACGGGGAGGGAGATTGCGTGGTGTCCAGGGAGGGAGAGTGAGGGGTGTCCGGGGAGGGAGAGTGCGGGATGTACGGGGAGGTAGAGTGCGGGGCGGCCGGGGAGGGATAGTGCGGGGTGCCCGGGGAGGGAGAGTGCGGGGTGTCCGGGGAGGGAGAGTGCGGGGTGTCCGGTGAGGGAGAGTGCGGGGTGTCCGGGGATGGGAGACTGCGGGGTGTCCGGGGAGGGAGAGCGTGCGGTGTCCTGGGAGGGAGAGTGAGGGATGTCCGGGAGGATAGCGCAGGGTGTCCGGGGAGGGTTAGTGCGGGGTGTCCGGGGAGGGAGAGTGCGGGGTGTCCGGGGAGGGAGAGTGCGGAGTGTCCGGGAGGGGAGAGTTCCGGGTGGCCAGGAAGAGAGAGTGCGCGGTGTCCAGGGAGGGAAATGCACGGTGTCCTGGTAGGGAGAGTGCAGGGTGTCCGGGGAGGGAGAGTGCGGTGTGTCTGGGGAGGGAGACTGTGGGGTGTTCGGGGAGGGAGAGTGCGAATTTTCCGGGAGTAAGAGTCCGGGGTGTCCGGGGAGGGAGATTGCGGGGTGTCCGCGGAGGGAGATTGCAGGGTGTCCGGGGAGGGAGAGTGCGGGGTGTCCGGGGAGGTAGAGTGCGAGTTGTCCGAAAGGAAGAGTCCGGGGTGTCCGAGGAGGGAGAGTATGAGTTGTCCGGGAGGAAGAGTCTGTGGTGTCCGGGGAGGGAGAGTGTGTAGTGTCCGCGAGGGGAGAGTGTGGGGTGTCCGGTGAGGGAGAGTGCGGGGTGTCCGGGGGGGATAGTGCGGGGTGTCCTGTGAGGGAGAGAGCAGGCTGTCCTGGGAGGGAGAGAGAAGGGTGTCTGGGGATGGAGCGTCAGGGGTGTCCGTGGAGGGAGAGTGCGAATTGTCCGGGATGAAGAGTCCGGGGTGTTCGGGGAGGGAGAGTACTAGTTGTCCGGGAGGAAGAGTCCGGGCTGTCCGGGGAGCGAGTGCGTGGGGTGTCCGGGAATGGAGAGTGCGGGGTGTCCGGGGAGGGAGAGTGCGGGGTGTCCGGGGAGGGAGAATGCGGGGTGTCCGGGGAGGGAGAGTGCGGGGTGTCCGGGGAGGGAGAATGCGGGGTGTCCGGGGAAGGAGAATGCGGGGTGTCCGGGGAGGGAGAGTGCGGGGTGTCAGGGGAGGGAGAGTGCGGGCTGTACGGATAGGGATATTGGGAGTTGTCCGGGAGGAAGAGTCCTGGGTGTCCGGGGAGGGATAGTGCAGATTGTCTGGGGAGGGAGAGTGCGGGGAGTCCGGGGAGGGAGAGTGCGGGGTGTCCGGGAGGAAGAGTGCGGGGTGTCCGGGGAGGGAGATTGCGGTGTGTCTGGGGAGGGAGACTGTGGGGTGTCCAGGGAGGGAGAGTGCGAATTGTCCGGGAGTAAGAGTCCGGGGTGTCCGGGGAGAGAGATTGCGGGGTGTCCGGGGAGGGAGATTGCAGGGTGTCCGGGGAGAGAGAGTGCGGGGTGTCCGGGGAGGGAGAGTGCGGGGTGTCCGGGGAGGTAGAGTGCGAGTTGTCCGGGTGGAAGAGTCCGGGGTGTCCGGGGAGGTAGAGTGCGAGTTGTCCGGGAGGAAGAGTCCGTGGTGTCCGGGGAGGGAGAGTGTGTAGTGTCAGAGAGGGGAGAGTGTGGGGTGTCCGGTGAGGGAGAGTGCGGGGTGTCCGGGGGGGTTAGTGCGGGGTGTCCTGTGAGGGAGAGAGCAGGCTGTCCTGGGAGGGAGAGAGAAGGGTGTCCGGGGATGGAGCGTCAGGGGTGTCCGGGGAGGGAGAGTGCGGGGTGTCCGGGGAGGGAGAGTGCAGGCTGTCCGGGGAGGGTGATTGCAGGGTGTCCGGGAAGGGGGACTGCAGACTGTCTGGGGAGGGATAGTGCAGACTGCCAGGAGAGGCAGAGTGCAGGCTGTCTGGGGAGGGAGAGTGCGGGTTGTCCATGGCGGAAGAGTGCGGAGTGTCAGGGGAGGGAGAGTGCGGGGTTTACGGGGAGCGAGAGCGCGGGGTGCCCGGGAGGAAGAGTGCGCGGTGTCCGGGGTGGGAGAGTGTGGGGTGTCCGGGGAGGGAGACTGCGGGGTGTCCGGGAAGGGAGAGTGCGCGGTGTCCGGGGAGGGAGTTTGCGGAGTTTCGGGGGAGGGAGAGTGCGGGGTGTCCGGGATGAAGAGTGCAGGGTGTCCGGGGAGGGAGAGTGCGGGGTGTCCGGGGAGGGAGAGTGCGGAGTCTCCGGGAGGGACGAGTTCGGGGTGTCCGGGGAGGGAGAGTGCGGGGTGTCCGGGGAGGGAGAGTGCGAATTGTCCGGGATGAAGAGTCCGGGGTGTCCGGGGAGGGAGAGTACTAGTTGTCCGGGAGGAAGAGTCCGGGCTGTCCGGGGAGCGAGTGCGTGGGGTGTCCGGGAATGGAGAGTGCGGGGTGTCCGGGAATGGAGAGTACGGGGTGTCCGGGGAGGGAGAGTGCGGGGTGGAGGGGGAGGGAGAGTGCGGGGTGTCCGGGGAGGGAGAGTGCAGGCTGTCCGGAGAGGGTGATTGCAGGGTGTCCGGGAAGGGGGACTGCAGACTGTCTGGGGAGGGATAGTGCAGACTGCCAGGAGAGGCAGAGTGCAGGCTGTCTGGGGAGGGAGAGTGCGGGTTGTCCGTGGCGGTAGAGTGCGGAGTGTCAGGGGAGGGAGAGTGCGGGGTTTACGGGGAGCGAGAGCGCGGGGTGCCCGGGAGGAAGAGTGCGCGGTGTCCGGGGTGGGAGAGTGTGGGGTATCCGGGGAGGGAGACTGCGGGGTGTCCGGGAGGGGAGAGTGCGCGGTGTCCGGGGAGGGAGTTTGCGGAGTTTCGGGGGAGGGAGAGTGCGGGGTGTCCGGGAGGAAGAGTGCAGGGTGTCCGGGGAGGGAGAGTGCGGGGTGTCCGGGGAGGGAGAGTGCGGAGTCTCCGGGAGGGAAGAGTTCGGGGTGGCCGGGAAGAGAGAGTGCGGGGTGTCCAGGGAGGGAAATGTAGGGTGTCCAGGTAGGGAGAGTGCAGGGTGTCCGGGGAGGGAGAGATCAGGGTGTCCGGGGAGGGAGAGTGCGGTGTGTCCGGGGAGGGAGAGTGCGGTGTGTCCGGGGAGGGAGAGTGCGAGGTGTCCGGGGAGGGAGAGTGCAGGGTGTCCGGGGAGGGAGACTGCGGGGTGTCCGGGGAGGGAGAGTGCGGGTTGTCCGGGAGGATGAGTCCGGGGTGTCCAAGGAGAGAGAGTGCGGGGTGTCCGGGGAGGGAGAGTGCGGGGTGTTCGGGGAGGAAGAGTGCGGTTGTCTGGGGATGGAGAATACAGATTCTCCGGGGAGGGAGAGTGTGGGGTGTCCGGGGAGGGGGACTGCAGACTGTCTGGGGAGGGATAGTGCAGACTGCCTGGAGAGGCAGAGTGCAGGCTGTCTGGGGAGGGAGAGTGCGGGGTGTCCGGGGAGGGAGAGTGCGGGGTTTACGGGGAGGGAGAGTGCGGGGTGTCCGGGGAGGGAGAGTGCGGAGTCTCCGGGAGGGGAGAGTTCGGGGTGGCCGGGAAGAGAGAGTGCGGGCTGTCCAGGGAGGGTAATGTAGGGTGTCCAGGTAGGGAGAGTGCAGGGTGTCCGGGGAGGGAGAGTGCAGGGTGTCCGGGGATGGAGAGTGCGGTGTGTCCGGGGAGGGAGAGTGCGAGATGTCCGGGGAGGGAGAGTGCAGGGTGTCCAGGGAGGGAGACTGCAGGGTGTCCGGGGAGGGATTGTGCGAGTTGTCCGGGAGGATGAGTCCGGGGTGTCCGGGGAGGGAGAGTACGAGTTGTCCGGGAGGAAGAGTCCGTGGTGTTCGGGGAGGGAGAGTGTGGGATGTACGGGAGGGGAGAGTGTGGGGTCTCCGGTGAGGGAGAGTGCGGGGTGTCCGGGGGGGATAGTGCGGGGTGTCCGGTGAGGTAGAGAGCATGGTGGCCCGGAAGGGAGAGAGCAGGGTGTCCGGGGAGGGAGAGTGCAGGGTGTCCGGGAGGAAGAGTCCGGGCTGTCCGGGGAGCGAGTGCGTGGGGTGTCCGGGAATGGAGAGTGCGGGGTGTCCGGGGAGGGAGAGTGCGGAGTCTCCGGGAGGGGAGAGTTCGGGGTGGCCGGGAAGAGAGAGTGCGGGCTGTCCAGGGAGGGTAATGTAGGGTGTCCAGGTAGGGAGAGTGCAGGGTGTCCGGGGAGGGAGAGTGCAGGGTGTCCGGGGAGGGAGAGTGCGGTGTGTCCGGGGAGGGAGAGTGCGAGATGTCCGGGGAGGGAGAGTGCAGGGTGTCCAGGGAGGGAGACTGCGGGGTGTCCGGGGAGGGATTGTGCGAGTTGTCCGGGAGGATGAGTCCGGGGTGTCCGGCGAGGGAGAGTACGAGTTGTCCGGGAGGAAGAGTCCGTGGTGTTCGGGGAGGGAGAGTGTGGGATGTACGGGAGGGGAGAGTGTGGGGTCTCCGGTGAGGGAGAGTGCGGGGTGTCCGGGGGGGATAGTGCGGGGTGTCCGGTGAGGTAGAGAGCATGGTGGCCCGGAAGGGAGAGAGCAGGGTGTCCGGGGAGGGAGAGTGCAGTGTGTCCGTGGAGGAAGAGTCCGGGCTGTCCGGGGAGCGAGTGCGTGGGGTGTCCGGGAATGGAGAGTGCGGGATGTCCGGGGAGGGAGAGTGCTGGTGTCCGGGTCGGAAATGCAGGGTGTCCGAGGAGGGAGTGTGCGGGTTGTCCAGCGAGGGAGAGTGCAGAGTGTCCGGGGTGGGAGAGTGCGGTGTGTCCGGGGAGGGGGAGTGATGGGTGTACGGGGAGGGAGAGTACGGGACGTCCGGGAGGAAGAGTGCGGGGTGTCCGGGGATGGAGAGTGCGAAGTGTCCGGGAGGAAGAGTGCGGGGTCTCCGGGGAGGGAGAGTGCGGGATGTCCGGGAGGGAGAGTGCGGGGTGTCCGGGGAGGGAGATTGCGGGGTGTCCGTGGAGGGAGAGGGCAGGGATTCCGCGGAGGTAGAGTACGGGGTGACCGGGGAGGGAGTTTGCGGGATGTACGGGGAGGGAGAGTGCGGGAGTCTGGGGAGGGAGAATGCGGGGTGTCCGGGGAGGGAGAGTGCAGACTGTCTGGGGAGGGAGAGCGCGGGGTGCCCGGGGAGGGTGAGTGCGGGGTGTCCGGGGAGGGAGAGTGCGGTGTGTCCGGTGTGGGAGAGTGCGGGTTGTCCGGGAAGGGAGAGTGTGGGGTGTCCTGGGAGTGAGAGTGCGGAGCTTCCGGGAGGGGAGAGTTCTGGGTGGTCGGGAAGAGAGAGTGCGGGGAGTCCGGGGAGGGAGAGTGCGTGGTGTCCAGGGAGGGAAATGCAGGGTGTCCGGGGAGGGAGAGTGCGGGGTTTCCGGGGAGGGAGAGTGAGTGCTGCCCGGGGAGGGAGAGTGAGTGCTGCCCGGGGAGGGAAAGTGCGGGGTGTCCAGGGAGGGAGAGTGCAGGGTGTCCGGGGAGGGAGAGTGCGGGGTGTCCGGGGAGGGAGAATGCAGACAGTCCGCGGAGGGAGAGTGCGGGTGTCCGGGGAGGGAGAGTGCAGACTGTCCGGGGAGGGAGAGTGTGGGGTGTCCGGGGAGGGAGAGTGCGGGGTGTCCAGGAGGAAGAGTGCGGGGTGTCCGGGAGGGAGAGTTCGGGGTGTCCGGGGAGGGAGAGTGCAGACTGTCTGGGGAGGGAGAGAGCGGGGTGAACGGGGAGGGAGAGTGCGAGGTGTCCGGGGCGGGAGAGTGCAATTTGTCTGGGGTGCGATAGTTAGGGCTGCTCGGGGAGGGAGTGTACAGGGTGTCCGGTGAGGCAGAGTGCGGTGTGTCGGGGAGGGAGAGTGGGTGGTGTCCGGGGAGGGTGAGTGCGAGGTGTCCGGGGAGGGAGAGTGCTGGGTGTCCGGGGACGGAAAATGCAGGGTGTCCGGGGAGGGAGAGTGCGGGGTGTCCGGGGAGAGAGAGTACGGGCTGTCCGGGAGGGAGAGTGCGGGGGGTCCGTGGAGGGAGTGTGCGGGTTGTCGGGGGAGGGAGAGTGCGGGGTGTCCGGGGAGGGAGAGTGCGTGGTGTCCGGGGAGGGAGAGTGCGGGGTGTCCGGGGAGGGAGAGTGCGGGGAGTAGGGGGGAGGAAGAGTGCTGGGTTTTCCGGGGAGGGAGAGTGCTGGGTGACCGGGGACGGAAATGCAGGGTGTCCGGGGAGGGAGAGTGCGTGGTTTCCGTGGAGGGAGAGTGCGGGGTGTCCGGGGAGGGAGCGTGCGGGTTGTCCGGGGAGGGAGAATGTGGGGTGTCCGGGGAGGGAGAATGCGGGGTATCCGTGGAGGAAGAGTGGTGGGTGTCCATGGAGGAGAGTGCGGGGAGTCTGGGGAGGGAGAATGCGGGGTGTCCGGGGAGGGAGACTGCAGACTGTTTGGGAGGTAGAGTGCGGGGTGTCTGGGGAGGGATAGTGCAGACTGTCTGGGGAGGGAGAGAGCGGGGTGAACGGGGAGGGAGAGTGCGAGGTGTCCGGGGTGGGAGAGTGCAATTTGTCTGGGGAGCGATAGTTAGGGCTGCTCGGGGAGGGAGTGTACAGGGTGTCCGGGAGGGAGAGTGCGGGGTGTACGGGGAGGGAGAGTGCGGGGTGTCCGGGGGGGGAGAGTGCGGGGTGTCCGGGGAGGGAGAGTGCGGGGTCTCCGGGGTGGTAGAGTGCGGGGTGTCCGGGGAGGGAGAGTGCAGGGTGTCCGGGGAGGGAGAGTGTGGGATGTCCAGGGGAGGGAGAGTGCGAGTTGTCCGGGAGGAAGAGTCTGGGGTGTCCGGGGAGGGAGAGTACGAGTTGTCCGGGAGGAAGAGTCTGGGGTGTCCGGGAAGGGAGAGTGCGGGGTGTCCGGTGAGGGAGAGTGCGGGGTGTCCGGGGGGGATAGTGCGGTGTGTCAGGGGAGTGAGAGAGCTGGGTGTCCCGGAAGGGAGAGAGTAGGGTGTCCGGGGAGGGAGAGTCCGGCGTGTCCGGGGAGGGAGTGTCCGGGGTGTCCAGGGAGGGAGAGTGCGGGGTGTCCTGGAGGAAGAGTGTTGCATATCCGGGGAGGGAGAGTGCGGGCTGTCCGGGGAGGGAGAGTGCGGGGTGTCCGGGGAGGTAGAGTGGAGGGTGTCCGGGGAGAGAGAGTGCGGGGTGTCCGGGGAATGTGAGTACGAGGTGTCCGGGGAGGGAGAGTGCGGGATGTGCGGGGAGGGAGAGTGCGGGGTGTCCGGGGAGGGAGAGTGAGTGCTGCCCGGGGAGGGAGAGTGCGGGCTGTCCGGGGAGGGAGAGTGCGGGGTGTCCGGGGAGGGAGATTGCGGGGTGTCCGTGGAGGGAGAGGGCAGGGATTCCGCGGAGGTAGAGTACGGGGTGACCGGGGAGGGAGTTTGCGGGATGTACGGGGAGGGAGAGTGCGGGGAGTCTGGGGAGGGAGAATGCGGGGTGTCCGGGGAGGGAGAGTGCAGACTGTCTGGGGAGGGAGAGCGCGGGGTGCCCGGGGAGGGTGAGTGCGGGGTGTCCGGGGAGGGAGAGTGCGGGGTGTCCGGGGAGGGAGAGTGCGTGGTGTCCAGGGAGGGAAATGCAGGGTGTCCGGGGAGGGAGAGTGCGGGGTTTCCGGGGAGGGAGAGTGAGTGCTGCCCGGGGAGGGAGAGTGAGTGCTGCCCGGGGAGGGAAAGTGCGGGGTGTCCAGGGAGGGAGAGTGCGGGGTGTCCGGGGAGGGAGAATGCAGACAGTCCACGGAGGGAGAGTGCGGGGTGTCCGGGGAGGGAGAGTGCAGACTGTCCGGGGAGGGAGAGTGTGGGGTGTCCGGGGAGGGAGAGTGCGGGGTGTCCAGGAGGAAGAGTGCAGGGTGTCCGGGGAGGGAGAGTTCGGGGTGTCCGGGGAGGGAGAGTGCGGGCTGTCCGGGGAGGGAGAGTGCGGGGAGTCCGGGGAGGGAGAGTGCGGGGTGTCCGGGGAGGGAGAGTGCGGGGTGTCCGGGGAGGGAGAGTGCGGGGTGTCGGGGGAGGGAGAGTGCGGGGTGTCCGAGGAGGGAGACTGCAGACTGTATGGGGAGGTAGAGTGTGGGGTGTCTGGGGAGGGATAGTGCAGACTGTCTGGGGAGGGAGAGAGCGGGGTGAACGGGGAGGGAGAGTGCAATTTGTCTGGGGAGCGATAGTTCGGGCTGCTCGGGGAGGGAGTGTACAGGGTGTCCGGTGAGGCAGAGTGCGGTGTGTCCGGGGAGGGAGAGTGGGTGGTGTCCGGGGAGGGAGAGTGCGAGGTGTCCGGGGAGGGAGAGTGCTGGGTGTCCGGGGACGGAAATGCAGGGTGTCCGGGGAGGGAGAGTGCGTGGTGACCAGGGAGGGAGAGTGCAGGGTGTCCGGGAGGGAGAGTGCGGGGAGTAGGGGGAGGAAGAGTGCTGGGTGTCCGGGGAGGGAGTGTGCGGGTTGTCTGGGGAGGGAGAGTGCGGGGTGTCCGGGGAGAGAGAATGCGGGGTTTCCGTGGAGGGAGAGTGCGGGGTTTCCGTGGAGGGAGAGTGCGGGGTGTCCGGGGAGGGAGCGTGCGGGTTGTCCGGGGAGGGAGAATGTGGGGTGTCCGGGGAGGGAGAATGCGGGGTATCCGTGGAGGAAGAGTGGTGGGTGTCCATGGAGGGAGAGTGCGGGGTGTCCGGGGAGGGAGACTGCAGACTGTTTGGGGAGGTAGAGTGCGGGGTGTCTGGGGAGGGATAGTGCAGACTGTCTGGGGAGGGAGAGAGCGGGGTGAACGGGGAGGGAGAGTGCGAGGTGTCCGGGGTGGGAGAGTGCAATTTGTCTGGGGAGCGATAGTTAGGGCTGCTCGGGGAGGGAGTGTACAGGGTGTCCGGGGAGGGAGAGTGCGGGGTGTACGGGGAGGGAGAGTGCGGGGTGTCCGGAGGGGGAGAGTGCGGGGTGTCCGGGGAGGGAGAAGTGCGGGGTCTCCGGGGTGGTAGAGTGCGGGCTGTCCGGGGAGGGAGACTGCGGGGTCTCCGGGGAGGGAGAGTGCGGGGTGTCCTGGGAGGGAGAGTGCGGGGTTTCCGGGGAGGGAGAGTGCGGGGTGTCCGAGGAGGGAGACTGCAGACTGTATGGGGAGGTAGAGTGTGGGGTGTCTGGGGAGGGATAGTGCAGACTGTCTGGGAGGGAGAGAGCGGGGTGAACGGGGAGGGAGAGTGCGAGGTGTCCGGGGTGGGAGAGTGCAATTTGTCTGGGGAGCGATAGTTCGGGCTGCTCGGGGAGGGAGTGTACAGGGTGTCCGGTGAGGCAGAGTGCGGTGTGTCCGGGGAGGGAGAGTGGGTGGTGTCCGGGGAGGGAGAGTGCGAGGTGTCCGGGGAGGGAGAGTGCTGGGTGTCCGGGGACGGAAATGCAGGGTGTCCGGGGAGGGAGAGTGCGTGGTGACCAGGGAGGGAGAGTGCGGGGTGTCCGGGGAGGGAGACTGCGGGGAGTAGGGGGAGGAAGAGTGCTGGGTGTCCGGGAGGGAGTGTGCGGGTTGTCTGGGGAGGGAGAGTGCGGGGTGTCCGGGGAGAGAGAATGCGGGGTGTCCGGTGAGGGAGAGTGCGGGGTTTCCGTGGAGGGAGAGTGCGGGGTGTCCGGGGAGGGAGCGTGCGGGTTGTCCGGGGAGGGAGAATGTGGGGTGTCCGGGGAGGGAGAATGCGGGGTATCCGTGGAGGAAGAGTGGTGGGTGTCCATGGAGGGAGAGTGCGGGGTGTCCGGGGAGGGAGACTGCAGACTGTTTGGGGAGGTAGAGTGCGGGGTGTCTGGGGAGGGATAGTGCAGACTGTCTGGGGAGGGAGAGAGCGGGGTGAACGGGGAGGGAGAGTGCGAGGTGTCCGGGGTGGGAGAGTGCAATTTGTCTGGGGAGCGATAGTTAGGGCTGCTCGGGGAGGGAGTGTACAGGGTGTCCGGGGAGGGAGAGTGCGGGGTGTACGGGGAGGGAGAGTGCGGGGTGTCCGGAGGGGG
>NW_027600256.1:0-16850 GCF_964194155.1 Cetorhinus maximus | reverse complement strand
TGGGGAATCTCGGGGAGTCGGGTTACGGTGCGGGGGTGGGGAATCCCGGGGAGTCGGGTTACGGTGCGGGGGTGGGGAATCTCGGGGAGTCGGGTGACGGTGCGGGGGTGGGGAATCTCGGGGAGTCGGGTTACGGTGCGGGGGTGGGGAATCTCGGGGAGTCGGGTTACGGTGCGGGGGTGGGGAATGTGGGGAATCTCGGGGAGTCGGGTTACGGTGTGGGGGTGGGGAATGTGGGGAATGTCGGGGAGTCGGGTTACGGTGTGGGGGTGGGGAATGTGGGGAATCTCGGGGAGTAGGGTTACGGTGCGGGGGTGGGGAATCTCGGGGAGTCGGGTTACGGTGCGGGGGTGGGGAATGTGGGGAATCTCGGGGAGTCAGGTTGCGGTGCGGGGGTGGGGAATGTGGGGAATCTCGGGGAGTCGGGTTACGGTGCGGGGGTGGGGAATCTCGGGGAGTCGGGTTACGGTGCGGGGGTGGGGAATCTCGGGGAGTCGGGTTACGGTGCGGGGGTGGGGAATGTGGGGAATCTCGGGGAGTCGGGTTACGGTGCGGGGGTGGGGAATCTCGGGGAGTCGGGTTACGGTGCGGGGGTGGGGAATGTGGGAATACCGGGGAGTCGGGTTACGGTGCGGGGAGGATGGGGAGGGAGCATTCCGCTACCCTCACCTTCTGTTAACACTAAGCCTGGCTCTCTTGTCCCTCACTCACTCTGCCCTCCCCTCGCCGCTCCCTCAGGGCACGAACATTTCAGCCGGCAAGGCCATTGGCGTGGTGGTGGCCACGGGCGTGAACACCGAGATCGGAAAGATCCGGGACGAGATGGTTGCCACGGAGCAGGAGCGCACGCCTCTCCAGCAGAAGCTGGACGAGTTTGGCGAGCAGCTCTCCAAGGTCATCTCCATTATCTGCATCGCCGTCTGGATCATCAACATCGGCCACTTCAACGACCCCGTCCACGGGGGCTCCTGGGTGCGCGGTGCCATCTACTACTTCAAGATCGCCGTGGCGCTGGCCGTGGCTGCCATCCCGGAGGGACTGCCCGCTGTCATCACCACCTGCCTGGCCCTCGGTACCCGGCGCATGGCCCGCAAGAACGCCATCGTCCGCAGCCTGCCCTCCGTCGAGACGCTCGGATGCACCTCGGTCATCTGCTCCGACAAGACGGGCACGCTCACCACCAACCAGATGTCCGTCTGCCGGGTACGACTCTGCTTCCGTTAGCGATTTACAGCGAGGTCTACCTCTCCTCCCCGTCCGTCACGCGCTCACCCCCTCCTCCCCTCCGTCACACGCTCACCCTCTCCTCCCCTCCGTCACACGCTCACCCTCTCCTCCCCTCCGTCGCACACTCACCCTCTCCTCCCCTCCGTCGCACACTCACCCTCTCCTCCCCTCCGTCACGCGCTCACCCCCTCCTCCCCTCCGTCACACGCTCACCCCCTCCTCCCCTCCGTCACACGCTCACCCTCTCCTCCCCTCCGTCACACGCTCACCCTCTCCTCCCCTCCGTCACACGCTCACCCTCTCCTCCCCTCCGTCACACGCTCACCCTCTCCTCCCCTCCGTCACACGCTCACCCTCTCCTCCCCTCCGTCACACGCTCACCCTCTCCTCCCCTCCGTCACACGCTCACCCTCTCCTCCCCTCCGTCACACGCTCACCCTCTCCTCCCCTCCGTCACACGCTCACCCTCTCCTCCCCTCCGTCACACGCTCACCCTCTCCTCCCCTCCGTCACACGCTCACCCTCTCCTCCCCTCCGTCACACGCTCACCCTCTCCTCCCCTCCGTCACACGCTCACCCTCTCCTCCCCTCCGTCACACGCTCACCCTCTCCTCCCCTCCGTCACACGCTCACCCTCTCCTCCCCGTCCGTCACACGCTCACCCTCTCCTCCCCGTCCGTCACACGCTCACCCTCTCCTCCCCGTCCGTCACGCGCTCACCCTCTCCTCCCCGTCCGTCACGCGCTCACCCTCTCCTCCCCGTCCGTCACGCGCTCACCCTCTCCTCCCCGTCCGTCGCGCGCTCACCCTCTCCTCCCCTCCGTCGCGCACTCACCCTCTCCTCCCCTCCGTCATGCACTCACCCTCTCCCCCCCCCTCCGTCACGCACTCACCCTCTTCCCCCCCCCTCCGTCACACACTCACCCTCTCCCCCCCACCTCCGTCACACACTCACCCTCTCCCCCCCCCTCCGTCACACACTCACCCTCTCTCCCCCCCCTCCGTCACACACTCACCCTCTCCCCCCACCTCCGTCACACACTCACCCTCTTCCCCCCCCTCTCCGTCACACACTCACCCTCTCCCCCCCCCCTCCGTCACACACTCACCCTCTCCCACCCCCTCCGTCACACACTCACCCTCTCCCACCCCCTCCGTCACACACTCACCCTCTCCCACCCCCCCCCCCCGTCACACACTCACCCTCTCCCACCCCTCCCCTCCGTCACACACTCACCCTCTCCTCCCCTCCGTCACACACTCACCCTCTCCTCCCCTCCGTCACACACTCACCCTCTCCTCCCCTCCGTCACACACTCACCCTCTCCTCCCCTCCGTCACACACTCACCCTCTCCTCCCCTCCGTCACACACTCACCCTCTCCTCCCCTCCGTCACACACTCACCCTCTCCTCCCCTCCGTCACACACTCACCCTCTCCTCCCCTCCGTCACACACTCACCCTCTCCTCCCCTCCGTCACACACTCACCCTCTCCTCCCCTCCGTCACACACTCACCCTCTCCTCCCCTCCGTCACACACTCACCCTCTCCTCCCCTCCGTCACACACTCACCCTCTCCTCCCCTCCGTCACACACTCACCCTCTCCTCCCCTCCGTCACACACTCACCCTCTCCTCCCCTCTGTCCCCTGAGAGGGGTCCCGTTGTAACGGTGTTTGTGCTGTTTGCAGATGTTCATTGTGGAGAAGCTGGAGGGAGATCGCAGCACGCTGAACGAGTTCACTATCACCGGATCGACATACGCCCCAGAGGGTGAAGTGTGAGTTTAAACTGGGCCCCTCCATCACCGCGAGGGACTGGGACGCCTCCCAATGTCATCATTTTATTCAGGGTAACCTGGGGGAGGTTGGGGTACGAGCTTCCTCCTGTGCCCCACCCAAACCCTCAGGAGACAAACGCTTCTCCTTCCTCCCCATGGAGCTCCTGCAGGATTGGGTCCTCCCTAGCGTTAGGTAGTTTCATTGCGGCGGAGTCCTGGTGCGTTTAGAAAAGGGTGAATTGGGGGTATCTGGAGGGGACGAGTGGGAGAGCGTATACACGGGTCTGCGCGAGGAGGCTGAATGGTCAAGGATTGTGCCAGAGACGAGGGTGGGTGGAGGGGGAAATGCGGTTCAGAGCTGGATGTGTCAGAGAGGGTTCCTTGTGGCAGCCTCTGTGCCCCTGGGTCCTTCACACCCTCCAGCCTGGACTGTCGCCTGTGTTGTTCCATCTCCGGTACTGATGTGTTTCTTGTTGCCCAACAGATTGAAAAATGGGCGCTTGGTAACCTGTGGGCAGTACGATGCCCTGGTGGAGCTGGCCACCATCTGTGCCATGTGTAACGACTCATCGCTGGATTATAATGAGGTAATGTGCTCTCCCTCAGTCCCCCTCGCCCTCAGTCCCCCTCGCCCTCGGTCCCCCTCGCCCTCGCCCCCCCCTCGCCCTCGCCCCCCCTCGCCCCCGGACCCCTCGCCCCCGGTCCCCCTCGCCCCCGGTCCCCCTCGCCCCCCCTCGGTCCCCCTCGCCCCCCCTCGCCCCCCCTCGGTCCCCCTCGCCCCCCCTCGGTCCCCCTCGCCCCCCCTCGGTCCCCCTCGGTCCCCCTCGCCCCCCCTCGGTCCCCCTCGCCCCCCCTCGGTCCCCCTCGCCCCCCCTCGGTCCCCCTCGGTCCCCCTCGCCCCCCCTCGGTCCCCCTCGGTCCCCCTCGCCCCCCCTCGGTCCCCCTCGCCCCCCCTCGGTCCCCCTCGCCCCCCCTCGCCCCCCCTCGGTCCCCTCGCCCCCCCTCGGTCCCCCTCGCCCCCCCTCGGTCCCCCTCGCCCCCCCCTCGGTCCCCCTCGCCCCCCCCTCGGTCCCCCTCGCCCCCCCCTCGGTCCCCTCGCCCCCCCTCGGTCCCCCTCGCCCCCCCCTCGGTCCCCCTCGCCCCCCCCCTCGGTCCCCCTCGCCCCCCCTCGGTCCCCCTCGCCCCCCCTCGGTCCCCCTCGCCCCCCCTCGGCCCCCTCGCCCCCCCTCGGTCCCCCTCGCCCCCCCTCGCCCTCGGTCCCCCTCGCCCCCCCCTCGCCCTCGGTCCCCCTCGCCCCCCCCTCGCCCTCGGTCCCCCTCGCCCCCCCCTCGCCCTCGGTCCCCCTCGCCCCCCCTCGCCCTCGCCCTCGGTCCCCCTCGCCCCCCCTCGCCCTCGCCCTCGGTCCCCCTCGCCCCCCCTCGCCCTCGCCCTCGGTCCCCCTCGCCCCCCCTCGCCCTCGGTCCCCCTCGCCCCCCCTCGCCCTCGCCCTCGGTCCCCCTCGCCCCCCCTCGCCCTCGCCCTCGGTCCCCCTCGCCCCCCCCTCGCCCTCGCCCTCGGTCCCCCTCGCCCCCCTCGCCCTCGCCCTCGGTCCCCCTCGCCCCCCCTCGCCCTCGGTCCCCCTCGCCCCCCCTCGCCCTCGCCCTCGGTCCCCCTCGCCCCCCCTCGCCCTCGCCCCCCCTCGCCCTCGCCCTCGGTCCCCCTCGCCCCCCTCGCCCTCGCCCTCGGTCCCCCTCGCCCCCCCTCGCCCTCGCCCTCGGTCCCCCTCGCCCTCGCCCTCGGTCCCCCTCGCCCCCCCTCGCCCTCGGTCCCCCTCGCCCCCCCTCGCTCTCGGTCCCCCTCGCCCCCCCTCGCCCTCGGTCCCCCTCGCCCCCCCTCGCCCTCGCCCCCCCTCGCCCTCGCCCTCGGTCCCCCTCGCCCCCCCTCGCCCTCGCCCTCGGTCCCCCTCGCCCTCGGTCCCCCTCGCCCTCGGTCCCCCTCGCCCTCGGTCCCCCTCGCCCTCGGTCCCCCTCGCCCCTTGTTCGCTCTCTCTCTCGCTCTGACTGAGGGGGCACCTCTTTAAACATACCCTGACTCCACTCACTGAAGTGTCGGTATCACTCGGTCAGTAGTTGATTAGTCTCTAGCTCCTGTCTGTGACTCTGTGCCCCAGGATGCTAACTTACAGAAAGTCCTCCCGCCCCTACAACCCTCCCTATCGCTGTAATCTCCTCCAGTCCCTTCTGTCATCTCCCTCCCGCCCTCGCCCGCTCGCCCGATGCGCGACCTTTGCTCTCTGAGCGACCCGACCCTCACCTGTGGTTGACCCTCCCGGCAGGTGAAAGGAGTTTATGAGAAGGTGGGCGAGGCGACTGAGACTGCCCTGTGCTGCCTGGTGGAGAAGATGAATGTATTCGACACAAACCTTAAAGGGCTGACCAAGGTGGAGAGAGCCAACGCGTGCTGCTCGGTGAGTCGGAGCGTGGAGAGAGAGAGAGAGAGTGATGGTGGGAGTGAGTGGACTGTAGATCACAGAGAGAGAGAATGATGGTGGGAGTGAGTGGACTGTAGATCACAGAGAGAGAGAGTGATGGTGGGAGTGAGTGGACTGTAGATCACAGAGAGAGAGAGAGAGAGAGAGTGATGGTGGGAGTGAGTGGACTGTAGATCACAGAGAGAGAGAGAGAGTGATGGTGGGAGTGAGTGGACTGTAGATCTCAGAGAGAGAGAGAGAGAGAGTGATGGTGGGAGTGAGTGGACTGTAGATCACAGAGAGAGAGAGAGAGAGAGTGATGGTGGGAGTGAGTGGACTGTAGATCACAGAGAGAGAGAATGATGGTGGGAGTGAGTGGACTGTAGATCACAGAGAGAGAGAGTGATGGTGGGAGTGAGTGGACTGTAGATCACAGAGAGAGAGAGAGAGAGAGAGAGAGAGTGATGGTGGGAGTGAGTGGACTGTAGATCACAGAGAGAGAGAGAGTGATGGTGGGAGTGAGTGGACTGTAGATCTCAGAGAGAGAGAGAGAGAGTGATGGTGGGAGTGAGTGGACTGTAGATCACAGAGAGAGAGAGAGAGTGATGGTGGGAGTGAGTGGACTGTAGATCACAGAGAGAGAGAGAGAGAGAGTGATGGTGGGAGTGAGTGGACTGTAGATCACACAGAGAGAGAGAGTGATGGTGGGAGTGAGTGGACTGTAGATCACAGAGAGAGAGAGAGAGAGAGTGATGGTGGGAGTGAGTGGACTGTAGATCACACAGAGAGAGAGAGTGATGGTGGGAGTGAGTGGACTGTAGATCACACAGAGAGAGAGAGTGATGGTGGGAGTGAGTGGACTGTAGATCTCACAGAGAGAGAGAGAGTGATGGTGGGAGTGAGTGGACTGTAGATCTCACAGAGAGAGAGAGAGAGTGATGGTGGGAGTGAGTGGACTGTAGATCACACACAGAGAGAGAGAGAGAGTGATGGTGGGAGTGAGTGGACTGTAGATCACAGAGAGAGAGAGAGAGTGATGGTGGGAGTGAGTGGACTGTAGATCACAGAGAGAGAGAGAGAGAGAGAGAGTGATGGTGGGAGTGAGTGGACTGTAGATCACAGAGAGAGAGAGAGAGTGATGGTGGGAGTGAGTGGACTGTAGATCACACAGAGAGAGAGAGAGTGATGGTGGGAGTGAGTGGACTGTAGATCACACAGAGAGAGAGAGTGATGGTGGGAGTGAGTGGACTGTAGATCACAGAGAGAGAGAGAGGGAGAGTGAAGGTGGGAGTGAGTGGACTGTAGATCACAGAGAGAGTGAGAGAGTGATGGTGGGAGTGAGTGGACTGTAGATCAGAGAGAGTGATGGTGGGAGTGAGTGGACTGTAGATCAGAGAGAGTGATGGTGGGAGTGAGTGGACTGTAAATCACACAGAGAGAGAGAGAGAGAGTGAGTGATGGTGGGAGTGAGTGGACTGTAAATCACAGAGAGAGAGTGATGGTGGGAGTGAGTGGACTGTAAATCACACAGAGAGAGAGAGAGAGAGAGAGTGATGGTGGGAGTGAGTGGACTGTAAATCACAGAGAGAGAGTGATGGTGGGAGTGAGTGGACTGTAGATCACAGAGAGAGAGTGATGGTGGGAGTGAGTGGACTGTAGATCACAGAGAGAGAGAGTGATGGTGGGAGTGAGTGGACTGTAAATCACACAGAGAGAGAGAGTGATGGTGGGAGTGAGTGGACTGTAGATCACACAGAGAGAGAGAGAGAGTGATGGTGGGAGTGAGTGGACTGTAGATCAGAGAGAGTGATGGTGGGAGTGAGTGGACTGTAGATCAGAGAGAGTGATGGTGGGAGTGAGTGGACTGTAAATCACACAGAGAGTGAGTGATGGTGGGAGTGAGTGGACTGTAAATCACAGAGAGAGAGTGATGGTGGGAGTGAGTGGACTGTAAATCACACAGAGAGAGAGAGAGAGAGTGATGGTGGGAGTGAGTGGACTGTAAATCACAGAGAGAGAGAGTGATGGTGGGAGTGAGTGGACTGTAGATCACAGAGAGAGAGTGATGGTGGGAGTGAGTGGACTGTAGATCACAGAGAGAGATAGAGAGAGAGAGAGTGATGGTGGGAGTGAGTGGGCTGTAGATCACACAGAGAGAGTGATGGTGGGAGTGAGTGGACCGTAGATCACACAGAGAGAGAGAGAGAGAGTGATGGTGGGAGTGAGTGGACTGTAGATCACAGAGAGAGAGAGAGTGATGGTGGGAGTGTGTGGACTGTAGATCACAGAGAGAGAGAGTGATGGTGGGAGTGAGTGGACTGTAGATCACACAGAGAGAGAGAGAGAGTGATGGTGGGAGTGTGTGGACTGTAGATCACAGAGAGAGAGAGTGATGGTGGGAGTGAGTGGACTGTAAATCACACAGAGAGAGAGAGAGTGATGGTGGGAGTGAGTGGACTGTAGATCAGAGAGAGAGAGAGAGTGAGAGAGTGATGGTGGGAGTGAGTGAGTGGACTGTAGATCAGAGAGAGTGATGGTGGGAGTGAGTGGACTGTAAATCACACAGAGAGAGAGAGAGTGATGGTGGGAGTGAGTGGACTGTAGATCAGAGAGAGAGAGTGATGGTGGGAGTGAGTGGACTGTAAATCACAGAGAGAGAGTGATGGGAGTGAGTGGACTGTAGATCACAGAGAGAGAGAGAGAGTGATGGTGGGAGTGAGTGGACTGTAGATCACAGAGAGAGAGAGTGATGGTGGGAGTGAGTGGACTGTAAATCACAGAGAGAGAGTGATGGTGGGAGTGAGTGGACTGTAGATCACAGAGAGAGAGAGAGAGTGATGGTGGGAGTGAGTAGACTGTAAATCACACAGAGAGAGAGAGTGATGGTGGGAGTGAGTGGACTGTAGATCACACAGAGAGAGAGAGAGAGAGTGATGGTGGGAGTGAGTGGACTGTAGATCACACAGAGAGAGAGAGAGAGAGTGATGGTGGGAGTGAGTGGACTGTAGATCACACAGAGAGAGAGAGAGAGAGAGAGATGGTGGGAGTGAGTGGACTGTAGATCACACAGAGAGAGAGAGAGAGTGAGAGATGGTGGGAGTGAGTGGACCGTAGATCACACAGAGAGTGATGGTGGGAGTGAGTGGACCGTAGATCACACAGAGAGAGTGATGGTGGGAGTGAGTGGACCGTAGATCACACAGAGAGAGTGATGGTGGGAGTGAGTGGACTGTAAATCACACAGAGAGAGAGAGAGAGTGATGGTGGGAGTGAGTGGACTGTAGATCAGAGAAAGAGAGTGATGGTGGGAGTGAGTGGACTGTAAATCACAGAGGGAGAGTGATGGTGGGAGTGAGTGGACTGTAGATCACAGAGAGAGAGTCAGAGTGATGGTGGGAGTGAGTGGACAGTAAATCACACAGAGAGAGAGAGAGTGATGGTGGGAGTGAGTGGACTGTAGATCACACAGAGAGAGAGAGAGAGATGGTGGGAGTGAGTGGACTGTAGATCACACAGAGAGAGAGATGGTGGGAGTGAGTGGACCGTAGATCACACAGAGAGAGTGATGGTGGGAGTGAGTGGACCGTAGATCACACAGAGAGAGTGATGGTGGGAGTGAGTGGACTGTAGATCACAGAGAGAGAGTGATGGTGGGAGTGAGTGGACTGTAGATCACAGAGAGAGAGAGAGTGATGGTGGGAGTGAGTGGACTGTAGATCTCAGAGAGAGAGAGAGAGAGTGATGGTGGGAGTGAGTGGACTGTAGATCACAGAGAGAGAGAGAGAGTGATGGTGGGAGTGAGTGGACTGTAGATCACAGAGAGAGAGAGAGAGAGAGTGATGGTGGGAGTGAGTGGACTGTAGATCACACAGAGAGAGAGAGTGATGGTGGGAGTGAGTGGACTGTAGATCTCACAGAGAGAGAGAGAGTGATGGTGGGAGTGAGTGGACTGTAGATCACACAGAGAGAGAGAGAGAGTGATGGTGGGAGTGAGTGGACTGTAGATCACAGAGAGAGAGAGAGAGTGATGGTGGGAGTGAGTGGACTGTAGATCACAGAGAGAGAGAGAGAGAGAGAGAGTGATGGTGGGAGTGAGTGGACTGTAGATCACAGAGAGAGAGAGAGTGATGGTGGGAGTGAGTGGACTGTAGATCACACAGAGAGACAGAGAGTGATGGTGGGAGTGAGTGGACTGTAGATCACACAGAGAGAGAGAGTGATGGTGGGAGTGAGTGGACTGTAGATCACAGAGAGAGAGAGAGGGAGAGTGAAGGTGGGAGTGAGTGGACTGTAGATCACAGAGAGAGTGAGAGAGTGATGGTGGGAGTGAGTGGACTGTAGATCAGAGAGAGTGATGGTGGGAGTGAGTGGACTGTAGATCAGAGAGAGTGATGGTGGGAGTGAGTGGACTGTAAATCACACAGAGAGAGAGAGAGAGAGAGTGAGTGATGGTGGGAGTGAGTGGACTGTAAATCACAGAGAGAGAGTGATGGTGGGAGTGAGTGGACTGTAAATCACAGAGAGAGAGAGAGAGTGATGGTGGGAGTGAGTGGACTGTAAATCACAGAGAGAGAGAGAGAGTGATGGTGGGAGTGAGTGGACTGTAGAGCACAGAGAGAGAGAGTGATGGTGGGAGTGAGTGGACTGTAAATCACAGAGAGAGAGTGATGGTGGGAGTGAGTGGACTGTAGATCACAGAGAGAGAGAGAGAGTGATGGTGGGAGTGAGTAGACTGTAAATCACACAGAGAGAGAGAGTGATGGTGGGAGTGAGTGGACTGTAGATCACACAGAGAGAGAGAGAGAGTGATGGTGGGAGTGAGTGGACTGTAGATCACACAGAGAGAGAGAGAGAGAGTGATGGTGGGAGTGAGTGGACTGTAGATCACACAGAGAGAGAGAGAGAGAGAGAGATGGTGGGAGTGAGTGGACTGTAGATCACACAGAGAGAGAGAGAGAGAGAGAGAGAGATGGTGGAGTGAGTGGACCGTAGATCACACAGAGAGTGATGGTGGGAGTGAGTGGACCGTAGATCACACAGAGAGAGTGATGGTGGGAGTGAGTGGACTGTAGATCACAGAGAGAGAGAGTGATGGTGGGAGTGAGTGGACTGTAAATCACACAGAGAGAGAGAGTGATGGTGGAAGTGAGTGGACTGTAGATCACACAGAGAGAGAGAGAGAGTGATGGTGGGAGTGAGTGGACTGTAGATCACAGAGAGAGAGTGAGAGAGTGATGGTGGGAGTGAGTGGACTGTAGATCAGAGAGAGTGATAGTGGGAGTGAGTGGACTGTAGATCAGAGAGAGTGATGGTGGGAGTGAGTGGACTGTAAATCACACAGAGAGAGAGAGTGAGTGATGGTGGGAGTGAGTGGACTGTAAATCACAGAGAGAGAGTGATGGTGGGAGTGAGTGGACTGTAAATCACACAGAGAGAGAGAGAGAGTGATGGTGGGAGTGAGTGGACTGTAAATCACAGAGAGAGAGTGATGGTGGGAGTGAGTGGACTGTAGATCACAGAGAGAGAGTGATGGTGGGAGTGAGTGGACTGTAGATCACAGAGAGAGAGAGAGAGAGAGAGAGAGAGAGAGTGATGGTGGGAGTGAGTGGGCTGTAGATCACACAGAGAGAGTGATGGTGGGAGTGAGTGGACCGTAGATCACACAGAGAGAGAGTGAGAGAGTGATGGTGGGAGTGAGTGGACTGTAGATCACAGAGAGAGAGAGAGTGATGGTGGGAGTGTGTGGACTGTAGATCACACAGAGAGTGATGGTGGGAGTGAGTGGACTGTAGATCACACAGAGAGAGTGATGGTGGGAGTGAGTGGACTGTAGATCACACAGAGAGAGAGAGAGAGATGGTGGGAGTGAGTGGACCGTAGATCACACAGAGAGTGATGGTGGGAGTGAGTGGACCGTAGATCACACAGAGAGAGTGATGGTGGGAGTGAGTGGACTGTAGATCACAGAGAGAGAGTGATGGTGGGAGTGAGTGGACTGTAAATCACACAGAGAGAGAGAGAGAGTGATGGTGGGAGTGAGTGGACTGTAGATCAGAGAAAGAGAGTGATGGTGGGAGTGAGTGGACTGTAAATCACAGAGGGAGAGTGATGGTGGGAGTGAGTGGACTGTAGATCACAGAGAGAGAGTCAGAGTGATGGTGGGAGTGAGTGGACTGTAAATCACACAGAGAGAGAGAGAGTGATGGTGGGAGTGAGTGGACTGTAGATCACACAGAGAGAGAGAGATGGTGGGAGTGAGTGGACTGTAGATCACACAGAGAGAGAGATGGTGGGAGTGAGTGGACCGTAGATCACACAGAGAGAGTGATGGTGGGAGTGAGTGGACCGTAGATCACACAGAGAGAGTGATGGTGGGAGTTAGTGGACTGTAGATCACAGAGAGAGAGTGATGGTGGGAGTGAGTGGACTGTAGATCACAGAGAGAGAGTGATGGTGGGAGTGAGTGGACTGTAGATCACAGAGAGAGAGAGAGAGAGAGTGATGGTGGGAGTGGACCGTAGATCACAGACAGAGAGAGAGTGATGGTGGGAGTGAGTGGACTGTAGATCACAGAGAGAGAGAGAGAGAGAGTGATGGTGGGAGTGAGTGGACTGTAGATCACAGAGAGAGAGAGTGATGGTGGGAGTGAGTGGACTGTAGATATCACAGAGAGAGAGAGAGTGATGATGGGAGTGAGTGGACTGTAGATCACAGAGAGAGAGAGAGAGTGATGGTGGGAGTGAGTGGACTGTAGATCACACAGAGAGAGAGAGAGTGATGGTGGGAGTGAGTGGACTGTAGATCACACAGAGAGAGAGAGAGAGAGTGATGGTGGGAGTGAGTGGACTGTGGATCACAGAGAGAGAGAGAGAGTGATGGTGGGAGTGAGTGGACTGTAGATCACAGAGAGAGAGAGAGAGTGATGGTGGGAGTGAGTGGACTGTAGATCACAGAGAGAGAGAGGGAGAGTGATGGTGGGAGTGAGTGGACCGTAGATCACACAGAGAGAGTGATGGTGGGAGTGAGTGGACTGTAGATCACAGAGAGAGAGAGAGAGAGAGAGTGATGGTGGGAGTGAGTGGACCGTAGATCACACAGAGAGAGAGAGTGATGGTGGGACTGAGTGGACCGTAGATCACAGAGAGAGAGAGAGAGTGATGGTGGGAGTGAGTGGACTGTAGATCACACAGAGAGAGAGAGAGAGTGATGGTGGGAGCGAGTGGACTGTAGATCGCACAGAGAGAGAGAGTGATGGTGGGAGTGAGTGGACTGTAAATCACACAGAGAGAGAGAGTGATGGTGGGAGTGAGTGGACTGTAGATCACACAGAGAGAGAGAGAGAGTGATGGTGGGAGTGAGTGGACTGTAAATCACAGAGAGAGAGAGAGTGATGGTGGGACTGAGTGGACCGTAGATCACAGAGAGAGAGAGAGTGATGGTGGGAGTGAGTGGACTGTAGATCACACAGAGAGAGAGAGAGAGTGATGGTGGGAGTGAGTGGACTGTAGATCACAGAGAGAGAGAGTGATGGTGGGATTGAGTGGACTGTAGATCTCACAGAGAGAGAGAGAGAGAGAGTGATGGTGGGAGTGAGTGGACTGTAGATCACACAGAGAGAGAGAGAGTGATGGTGGGAGTGAGTGGACTGTAAATCACACAGAGAGAGAGTGATGGTGGGAGTGAGTGGACTGTAGATCTCACAGAGAGAGAGAGAGAGATGGTGGGAGTGAGTGGACTGTAGATCACACAGAGAGAGAGAGAGAGAGAGTGATGGTGGGAGTGAGTGGACTGTAGATCACACAGAGAGAGAGAGAGTGAGAGTGATGGTGGGAGTGAGTGGACTGTAGATCACACAGAGAGAGAGAGAGAGAGAGTGATGGTGGGAGTGAGTGGACTGTAGATCACACAGAGAGAGAGAGAGTGATGGGAGTGAGTGGACTGTAAATCACACAGAGAGAGAGAGAGAGTGATGGTGGGAGTGAGTGGACTGTAGATCACAGAGAGAGAGAGAGAGAGTGATGGGAGTGAGTGGACTGTAGATCACACAGAGAGAGAGTGTGATGGTGGGAGTGAGTGGACTGTAAATCACACAGAGAGAGAGAGAGAGAGAGAGTGATGGTGGGAGTGAGTGAGTGGACTGTAGATCCTGGGACATGTGTGCCATGGGGATGGGTAATAAATGCTGTCTGAACCAGCCATGCCCAGACCCCCATGAATGAACAAAAAAGAAAAATTCAGGCAGCGCTATCCTTGAGTTGATCTATTCTCAGCCACGTGCACCCTAATGGCTGGAGAGTAGGCGGTAAGCCTGTGGTTGTTTGTTTGCTAAGTAAGCCTGGGTTCAGAGTAAAGTTTCATCCGCACCAATCACTGCAGGTACAGGAAAATGTTATGAAAGCTCGTGTGATGTTTTCCTTTTAACTTGAGGCCTGGACTGTAAGCAATGTCCCAAATTGGCGATTCAGAGTGAAGGAAAATGATGTGTGGACCGATTTAGGACACAGACCTCCCATGATCGAATTGAATGGCATAACAGCCTCAAAAGGGGCTGAATGGCCTCGTGATGTTCCTGTGTTATCGGCCTGAGGGGCTGAATGGCCTCCTGCTGTTCCTGTGTTATAGGCCTGAGGGGCTGAATGGCCTCCTGCTGTTCCCTGTGTTATAGGCCTGAGGGGCTGAATGGCCTCCTGCTGTTCCTGTGTTATAGGCCGAAGGGGCTGAATGGCCTCCTGCTGTTCCCTGTGTTATAGGCCTGAGGGGCTGAATGGCCTCCTGCTGTTCCTGTGTTATAGGCCGGAGGGGCTGAATGGCCTCCTGCTGTTCCTGTGTTATAGGCCGGAGGGGCTGAATGGCCTCCTGCTGTTCCTGTGTTCTAGGCCTGAGAGGCTGAATGGCCTCCTGCTGTTCCTGTGTGTTCTCGGCCTGAGGGGCTGAATGGCCTCCTGCTGTCCCTGTGTTCTCGGCCTGAGGGGCTGAATGGCCTCCTGCTGTCCCTGTGTTCTCGGCCTGAGGGGCTGAATGGCCTCCTGCTGTCCCTGTGTTCTCGGCCTGAGGGGCTGAATGGCCTCCTGCTGTCCCTGTGTGTTCTCAGCCTGAGGGGCTGAATGGCCTCCTGCTGTCCCTGTGTTATAGGGCTGAGGGGCTGAATGGCCTCCTGCTGTTCCTGTCTTCTCAGCCTGAGGGGCTGAGTGGCCTCCTGCTGTTCCTTTATTCTCGGCCTGCGGGGCTGAATGGCCTCCTGCTGTCCCTGTGTTCTCGGCCTGAGGGGCTGAATGGCCTCCTGCTGTCCCTGTGTTCTCGGCCTGAGGGGCTGAATGGCCTCCTGCTGTCCCTGTGTGTTCTCGGCCTGAGGGGCTGAATGGCCTCCTGCTGTCCCTGTGTTATAGGGCTGAGGGGCTGAATGGCCTCCTGCTGTTCCTGTGTGTTCTCGGCCTGAGGGGCTGAATGGCCTCCTGCTGTTCCTGTCTTCTCGGCCTGAGGGGCTGAGTGGCCTCTTGCTGTTCCTGTCTTCTCGGCCTGAGGGGCTGAATGGCCTCCTGCTGTTCCTGTGTTCTCGGCCTGAGGGGCTGAATGGCCTCCTGCTGTCCCTGTGTTCTCGGCCTGAGGGGCTGAATGGCCTCCTGCTGTCCCTGTGTTCTCGGCCTGAGGGGCTGAATGGCCTCCTGCTGTTCCTGTGTGTTCTCGGCCTGAGGGGCTGAGCGGGGGGAGCTGATCGATTGTAAATGTTAATGGCGAACACTCTTGCTGCTCCTCTCCCACAGCCGGGTGGAGGTCGGAAGGTTCCGGATGCTTGTCCTGCCCCAGCTCACTGACTGTTCTCTCCCCTCTCTCAGGTCATCAAACAGCTGATGAAGAAGGAGGTGACCCTGGAATTCTCTCGGGATCGCAAGTCCATGTCTGTTCTCTGTTATCCCAACAAACCCACCCGCAGCTCTGCCGGAGCCAGGATGTTCGTCAAGGTTCTCGTCCAGCTTGTCTCAGCGATACTCACTCCCACCTCCCTCCCTCACTCCCTCACTCCCTCCTTCACCTCCTCCCTCCCTCCCTCCCTCCCTCCCTGCCTCCCTCCCTCCCTCCCTCACTCACTCCCTCCTTCACCTCCCTCCCTCCCTCACTCCCTCCCTCACTCCCTCCCTCCTCCTCCCTCCCTCCCTCCCTCCCTCACTCACTCACTCACTCACTCACTCACTCACTCACTCACTCACTCACTCACTCACTCACTCCTTTCCCCTCCCTCACTCCCACCTTCACCTCCTCCCTCACTCCCTCCCTCCCTCCCTCCTCCTCCCTCACTCCTTCCCCCTCCCTCCCTCCCTCACTCCCACCTTCACCTCTTCCCTCCCACCTTCACCTCCTCCCTCACCCCCTCCTTCACCTCCTCCCTCCCTCCCTCACCCCCTCCTTCACCTCCTCCCTCCCTCCCTCACCCCCTCCTTCACCTCCTCCCTCCCTACCTCACCCCCTCCTTCACCTCCTCCCTCCCTACCTCACTCCCTCCTTCACCTCCTCCCTCCCTCGCTCCTTCCCCTCCCTCCCTCTGCCCCCCTCCCTCCCTCGCTCCTTACCTCCTCCCTCACCCCACTCTCCCCTCCTCCCCTTCCTCCTCGCTCCTTCCCTCTCCCTCCCCTTACCCCTCCGCTCCCTCCCTCCCTCCTTCTCCCTTCCTCCCTGGTTCACTCCTCCTACCCCCTTGGCTCTCTCCCTCTCCTTCCTCCTCCCCCAGCTCCCTCCCTCTCCTCTCTTGCTAGATCCCTCCATCTCCTCCCTCCTTGACTCCCCTCCCGGCTCTCTCCCCAGCCTCCTCGCTCCCTCCTTCCCCCTCCCCCTTAATCCTCCACCTCCTCCCTCTCTACTTCCTCCCTCCCTCCCTCCCTCCCTCTTCTCCCCGCCCTCTCCTCCCCTCACCTCCCTCCCTCTCCTTCCCTCTTCTCCCTCCTGCTTCTCTTCTCCCTCCCTCCCTCTCCTCTTCTCCCCTCCTCCCTCTCCTCTCTTGCTGGGTCCCTCCATCTCTTCCTTCCTTGACACCCGCTCCCTCCCTCCCTGTCGCCTCCCCCCTCCATCCCCTCTCCCTGTGTTCGTTCTCTCTCTGTCACTATCTCTCTGTCTGTCTGTCTGTCTCTCTCTCTCTCTCTCTCTCTCTCTTTCTGTCTCTCTCTCTCTCTTCTGTCTCTCTCTCTCTCTCTCTCTCTCTGTCTCTCTCTCTCTCTCTCTCTCTCTCTCCCCCCCCCTCTCTGTGTTATTACTGTGTTTTCTCTCTCTGTCTCTCTCTCTTTCTGTCTCTCTCTCTCTTTCTGTCTCTCTCTCTCTTTCTGTCTCCCTCTCTCTTTCTGTTTCTCTCTCTGTTTCTCTCTCTGTCTCTCTCTCTGTCTCTCTCTCTGTCTCTCTCTCTGTCTC
>NW_027600255.1:0-16872 GCF_964194155.1 Cetorhinus maximus | reverse complement strand
GCTGGTTATGTTGCCTCTCTGTGCACCCTGTTGACTCATTTCTGGTAACAGGATATGAGGCTGGTTTGAGTTCTTCCTGCTTTATGACAACATGTTAATTACTTTGCAGGAGAGCACTAACGATTTTACTTTTTCAGTTTTTACTTCTTGACATTGGTGAGCGCGTAACAGCCCACAGTTAGCTTCAAGAGTTAGTGTTGTCAGTTCATTCACTCATATCATTCTCCTCACCTCCCTGTCAGATGAATTCTGTGACCTTCTCATAACTGCTCTGCCAGGGCATTACTTTTTACCTTTGTTCTGGAGGTCTGTGGATGTCAGATATTAAAATTCAATTTCATCTGCTGGATGCATGTATAGAATTTTTATTTAAAAGCAGTTACAAGGACACTGACTTACAAAGACACGGACTTAAGATGGCTGCCAGAGGTCACCTGACCTGTCTGCAACTACAAGTTGGTCAAGCTTCTGGAAGCTTCCAACGTGGATTATAAATGGACTGACTAAGACAACCTTCCAGTGGAATTTCTCTCCTGCTAATACCAATGATTGTTTCAAGGATGGGCTGAAACCTAAAATGGCAGCCACAATTTACATCACGATGCAGCTACATTTCATTTCCTCAGGATGGAGACAGAGGGCAGAATTTTCTGTGCCTGCTGGCATCAGGTGTCATCGCGAGCGCGAGCAGACAATATGGCGGGAAGGTCAAAAATCGGTTTCACGACACTGTGAAACCAGTTTGCAATGATCCACTTGCCCGTCAGTGCCGGGCTGTCATTCCCACTGCCGCACATCTGGAACTTCATTGTAATATGTCTGCATATCATTATAAGGCCAGCTCACCAGAACCACGCCCCACGCTGGATCATCCGAGCACGTTGGCATGATTGCACCCCGACATGTTTCACAACTGTACATAAGCAATGTGCACTTGGTGGGCTGCACTTGGCTCAGACCTTCAAGGTTCGTTTGCCTACCTGGCTTCGGGCAGCATTCGCAGTCATCAGCGCCAGGCTTCGCAGGCAGTGCCACATCACTTTTAAGGGGGTTCACAAGCATGTCCTTACCTACCAGAGCAGCTGTAAGGCAGGGGGTGGTTCTTAAATGGCCGCAGGGCTAGGGCTTGCTTGGGGAATAAGTGGCCTTGGGGGATAAGTGGCCTCAGGCAAGGGAAGAGGCTGCAGGGCGAGGGCTGTACTGGGGAAGGAGGGTATCCCAGGATGTGTGTGGGGGTACATGTTGATCTGTGCAAGTGGCCTCAAGATGGTGAGGGCTGAGGAGACAGTCTCCAGAGGAGATGAGGCCAGATGGAGATATGAGGGTGTGTGTGAGGGAGTGAGTGGTGATGTCCCTTGAGCTGGCAGTGAGTGAGATGCCAGTGAATGTGTGATGGGCTTGAGTGTGTGAGTTTAGAGCGATGAGATGGTTGCCTTACTGTGGCAGCATGGAGCAGTTCATTCATTCTCTTTCGGCACTGGATGGCCAACCTCTTCTGTGCAGCATTGGCACTGACCACCACTGCCACCGCCTTCAAAGCCAGAGTGGTGAGATTGCTGGACCTCCTGAGGCCAGAGCTGGGGTGGAGGACGTCACGGCAAGCCTCCAAAAGACATTCCAGTAATGGGTCACTGAACTCTGCTTGGCTTTTGGGGCCATGACTTCACTAGAGCAAGGATTGAAAACTGGGTGCGCGGCTGCAGTTTAGATATGGCACCCGGAGTGCGGAAACAGTGAGTAACAGCGTGGTGGGCGATTCAGTGGCCGTCCACCAGCAAGACGGCATGTTTCCTGTGGCTCCATAACTAATGAGGTGGGATTGGGACAATATAGCATGAAAAGCCACCATTGCGGCCGGCGGGTGAAACGCCCTGTTTCCCGTCCGCTACTGCACATTGTGCGAATCTGATTCCTCCCAGAGAGCCTACAGAGACAAAGGCTACCTTACAGAGATTGATATTTTTTCCTAGCTCATCAAATGGAAGGATGGGCTATTCAGAAGTGACTGCTTGGACCTTAAAAAAATTAATTACCTTGTCCAAAACACAGTGGCCAAGATCTGTTCGGTCATGAGTTAATAAAGTACCTTCTGTGGAAAATACCATTGTCATGGAAAGAGAGGTCATGTGATCGAAATCACCCTTTTGAAATTCCTTCAATTAGGACTCTGTTTGCTTTGCAGTAGTCTACAGAAATAACATCTGGAAAGCAGAAGCACCATCAGAAAGCTGCTTGCCCCTTCTCTCTCAGTTACATTTCAACCCTGTGAGCAGCAGACAGGGAAATTCTGAAGAAGACTTTGGTTACCTTGGCAGAATTCCAGGAATGAAGAAACAACAGCTACAGCTTTAAGCTTCACCTCAGCCGAAAACCAAAGCTTTTGGATTACTACGGACAGACCAGCCATCCACTTACAACCAATGAACTCTTTATATCTTTGTCTTTTACAAATGAATCTTAATTTGGCCAAAAGTTAACCTCCTTTACTTCATAGGTTGTATGTTTTTGTGCATGCGCATGCATGCAACAGTGTGTTTACCTTTTTAATTTTTAAAAATATTTTTACCTTAGTGGGTTTTTACCACAATAAAAATTAACCCCTTACATGTTGCAAGTCAAGAAAGCCCATCTGAGTTCTTTGCAATCAGCATGTAAGCAGCTAAGTGCATACACTGAATTGGCACATTCATACTTTACTTTTAAACTTCAAAAGCTCTATTATGATCAACCGAGAAGTGGGAAAAAGAGAGGGAGTCCTTCCACTTTTCCTCACCTGGTGGTAGTATCTTGGACTATCATTCAGTAAGCCAGTTAGCTTGACGTCTGTCATGAGGAAGTTGTTAGAATCGATCATTAAGGAGGTTATAGCTGGGCACTTAGAAGTGCTCAAGGCAATCGGGAAGAGTCAGCATGGTTTTGTGAAAGGAAAATCATGTTTAACCAAATCATATTTATTGGAGTTTTTTGAAGGAGTAACATGTGCAGTGGATAAAGGGGAGCTGTAGATGTACTGTAATTGGATTTCCAGAAGGCATTTAATAAGGTGCCACATCAAAGATTATTAGGGAAAATAAAAGCGCATTACTTAGTGGGTAACATATTAGCGTGAATAGAAGATTGGCTGGCTGGGAGAAAGCAAAGAGATGCATAAATGGATCTTTTTTGAATTGGTAGGATGTGACGAGTGGAGTCCCACACGGGTCTGTGCTGGGGCCTCCGCTTTTTACAGTTATGTAAATTGATGTACAATGACTTAGATGAGGGGAGCGAAGACATGGTAGCTAAATTTGCAGGTGAAACAAAGATAGGTAGGAAAGTATGTTGTGAGGAGGACATGAGGAGGTTGCAGATGGATATAGATAGGTTGAGTGAGTGGGCAAAGATCTAAATGGAGCTTAATGTGGGAAAATGTGAAGTTGTTCAAGAACAAAAAAGCAGAGTATTACTTAAATGGAGAACAGCTTCATAACTCTGAGATGCAGAAGGATCTAGTCTAGGTGTTCTAGTACATGAGTCACAAAAAGTTAGTATGCAGGTACAGCAAGCAATTAATGGAATTTATTACGAGAGGGATTGATCATAAAAGTAAGGATATTATGCTTCAGTTATACAGGGCATTGGTGAGACCGCACCTTGAATATTGTCTGCAGTTTTGGTCTCTTTATTTAAGGAAGGATGTAAATGCATTGGTGATGGTTCAGAGGAGGTTTACTAGATTGAAACCTGGAATGAGTGGGTTGTCTTATGAGGAAAGGTTGGACAGACTGGGCTTGTTTCCACTGGAGTTCAGAAGAATGAGGGGTGATTTGATTGAAGTATACAAGATCCTGAACGGCTTTGACAAGATGGACGTCAAAAGGATGTTTCCTCTTGTGGGTGAGTCCAGAACTAGGGGGCAATGTTTTAAAATTATGGGCCACCCTTTTAGGACAGAGATAAGGAGAATTTTTTTCTCTGATGGTTGTGTGACTTTGGAACTCTCTGCCTCAGAAGGCGGTGGAAGTGGGGCCATTGAATATTTTTAAGGCAAAGGTAGATATTGGCAGGGGAATCAAAGGTTATTGGGGTTAGATGAGAACGTGGAAATTGAAACACAATTAGATCAGCCATGATCTCATTGAATGGCGGACCAGGCTCGAGAGGCTGGACAGTCTACTCTTGTTCCTATTTCTTATGTTCATATGTCCTTAATAAGAAAACAGAACGGTGCTAATCATTAAAAAAAAGCAAATATATAGGAGATTTTTATTGGTGATCGGGGCCCAGGATGCACAGGACCCAGATTGAAGAGGGTTCAGAGTGAACAGAGCCCAGAGTGAAGAGGGCCCAGAGTGCATCATGCTGAGGGGAATTTGCCCTTATTTTAGTGGGCTCAGTGCATGCACAATAAGAGGAAGAAAAGAGGATATGTTGTGATTGACAGGTCATGTAGACTGTTCCATTTGCCTCTTGTCCAGACTATACATCATAGCTTCCTTTGCGCTGTTGTTATTTAGACCCGTAGTGAGCACACTCAGGCTCTTGTAATTACACACCCCACTCCTGATACCATGTTCCAAGTGGTGGCTTCTGCTCTCAAGCCTTTATACACCAAGGATGACATCAGAAGTCACATGATTATGACAAGCCTCTGGTAAGCCACAGTGCACAACAGCACTTTTCCAAACAGGTAGTATCCCTGCCTCTGAGCCAGAAGCCGTAGGTTCATTAATGGCTAAGAAAGGTGCGTTCATAATGCAGCTAAACAGGTTGATTATCAACCTACAAACCTTTCCAACACTTGCCATGGCAGGCGGTAAGAATGGGGGAGATTCCTGGTCAGCCGTGTGATGGAGAGGATGTCGGAGCCCCTAACATCACTATCCATAGCTCCAGACTACAACATGTATGTAAAAATGAATGCCAATTTTCAGCCCTGCTCTATAAGCCTTGGCTCTTCAGCGGGGCTTCTTTGTTTGTCAATGTTTCAAAGGATCTTTCTAGGTTGAGACCTGCACAGTTTGTCAAACTGCAATATTCAATAACTCAATCAATATTCAATAACTCAATTCCTTAAGTCAAAAATCGATAAGCAGAATACTGTAAATGCTGGAAGTCTGAAATAAGAACAGAAAATGTTTGAAGTAATGGGCTGAGGACAGAAATGTCAGAAATGCCTATTGCGCTGTTCCAGTGAAGCTCAACATCAGCTTGAGGAACAGCACCTCATCTTTCAGTTAGGCTCCTTTACAGCCTCCTGGGCTCAACATTGAGTTCAACAATTTTTGACTATAATCTCTGCTCCATTTTGTTTGCTTTGCTTTTTTGTTTTTTCTCTTATTTTTTTGCTTTTAATCAGCAGCACACATGCTCTTTTGTTTCTTTTCTTGTCCCACCACCATTCTCTCTGGCCCTGGAGGACTAACTCTTCTGTCATTCAATTTCTCCTGCCTTTCACCCTATTCATAGACTTTTGTCCTTCTCCCACCCGCCCCTTGCTCAAAACCTCCTTTCCCAGTTCTGATGGAAGGTCACAGGCCTGAACTATTAACTTTGTTTCTCTCCACAGATGATGCCATAACCTGCTAAGTATTTCCAGCGTTTTCTGTTTCTGTTCCTCAAATCAATTCTTTGGTTTGTGTTGCTAAAAAAAGACATTTTTTTTGTCAAAGCTTTTCAAATTACACTCATCAGGACAATCGCAAGTGCATCAGTGTAAAGCTAATGAATTGTGCTGATGAGTTCAAGATGAAAAGCTTCAACAGAATGTCTTTTTTCAGCAATACACAAGTTCTGTACTACCAAACAACTACTTTGGTTTGTCTTGTGTGCGGTCCTCCATTGTCACCACTCATGTATTTTCTACTAATATTCCCTCCAGACAGCTCATGCCCATGTTTCAGAATTTAATAGATATCTTTTCTGTTTCTTTAAGATTGGTTCAGCTGTGTCGTCACACTAACCAGGAAGACTACAGAGCTCACTTTGTGCAAGTCCTCCAAAGAACCATAAGGTAACTGGTGGAAATCATTCGCAACGCATTCCTACCCACTTCCAATATGCACTGCTGGGCAACAATAACTAGGAGAACAATTTGTGTGAGTCAACAGGCATGTGATGGTTCTTTCACTGGAGGGTGACTGCTGCTGAGGACTTAGATGAGGACGGGGCAGCATACAGGAGAATGCTAATGCATACTGAGTTGTTGGGTGCACTGACTGGTCTACCAGGCAGGGTCCTGTCACTGTCGAGGAGCATGGTGTATTCCAGTTCCACTTGGCAGAGGGCATGGTGCGAGCTTTTTGAGCCTCTCTTTGCCTCTGTTCCATCTCCTAGAAGCACTGCCACTATTGTCGCCACACCAGTTGCAGTTTTTGTGTGCGAGGCTCATTTGTTCTTCTGCTGCCCCTGTGCAGCTACAGCATCATGCATGCAAATGCAGGGCCAAAATACCTAAAAAAAAAAACACTCCAGTCACTTTGTAATAGAAAAAGTTCTAAACATTTAACCTGCCAACAATCAGGGTGTCTGGCCCTTTAAATAGTACTACTGCAGGTGCTACCATGTTTTTTTTCTGATCGATTTTATATTTCCTTCCACCACCTTGTTTAAATGTTTCATAACTTCCCTATTTTTTCATTTTTTTGCAAGTACATTTCCTGTTCCGATGTAGCCCATAGTTACCGTCCTGGCCCTGTCTGCCCCAGAACTGGTGATATTGCTCCACAACTCAGAAACCGCCCCCCACTCCTGACACCATACATCATGAGGCATTGAGTTCACTAATCTTCTGATCCTAACCTATTCTAGCTGGGGGGTAATCTGGAGACTTGACACCCTTGAAGTGCTGATCCTAAACCTGCTACTATTATTTCATTGATCATATGGTCAAGCTAATGGCTTGTTCCTTTACAACTGATCAATTTGATTTCCCTGCTCTACTCTCTTTGTATTTTCTGTAAAATGTCTGGATGATAACCTGGTCATGTATACATATGTAAAGTTAGAATTTGATTTAATCTCGTATGGTCTGGGCTTGTGTTTTTGTTATAAATAGCTTGTGGAATTTTGTACTCCAACTAGAAATAACGAAAGGGTTAAAGTTCATTCACAGAAAGCTTTATGGTATACAGAGTATAATTTAGAGCACTGAGTTATTTAGTTTCTACTGAGCAGTATGTGTGATTTATGCCCTATGACCACATTATGAATCAAGATAACTGGGTAGAAAGTGAAACTCTAGGCCTCTTAAGGAGTAGGACTTACAGGGGTGGAAATTGCTAAATTATTTGTAAAACACGTGCAAGTGTAGGGAAGGATCAGAAGTTTGGGGGCTGAATGCTTCCTGATAGTGGTGGTGTCAGAAAGGGGATTTCCAGTTTATGGGGTACTGTCACCAATTCTGGGAAAGACAGGAGCTGAACAACAGGTATAGTAAACATAAATAAAAACAAAAAACTGCGGATGCTGGAAATCCAAAACAAAAACAGAAATACCTGCAGGTCTGGCAGCATCGGCGGAGAAGAACAAAGTTGATGTTTCGAGTCCTCATGACCCTTCAACAGAACTAAGTAAAAATAGGAGAGGGGTGAAATATAAGCTGGTTTAAGGTGGGGGGGTGGGGGGAGAGTAGTGGGGAGTGGGGGGGTGGGGCGGTGTGGTTGTAGGGATAAGCAAGCAGTGATAGGAGCAGATAACCAAAAGCTGTCACAGACAAAAGAACAAAGAGGAGTTGAAGGTGGTGATATTATCTAAAAGAATGTGCTAATTAAGAATGGATGGCAGGACACGCAAGGTACAGCTCTAGTGGGGGTGGGGTGAAATAAGACTAAAAGGTATAGATTTAAAAATAATGGAAATAGGTGGGAAAAGAAAAATCTATATAAATTATTGGAAAAAACAAAAGGGAGGGGGAAGAAACAGAAAGGGGGTGGGGATGGAGGAGGGAGTTCAAGATCTAAAGTTGTTGAACTCAATATTCAGTCCGGAAGGCTGCAAAGTGCCTAGCCGGAAGATGAGGTGCTGTTCCTCCAGTTTGCGTTGAGCTTCACTGGAACAATGCAGCACGCCAAGGACAGAGATGTGGACAAGAGAGCAGGGTGGAGTGTTAAAATGGCAAGCGACTGGGAGGTCTGGGTCATTCTTGCGGACAGACCGCAGGTGTTCTGCAAAGCGGTCGCCCAGTCTGCGTTTGGTCTCTCCAATGTAGAGGAGACCGCATTGGGAACAACGAATGCAGTAGACTGAGTTGGGGGAAATGCAAGTGAAATGCTGCTTCACTTGAAAGGAGTGTTTGGGCCCTTGGACGGTGAGGAGAGAGGAAGTGAAGGGGCAGGTGTTGCATATTTTGCGTATGCATGGGGAGGTGCCGTAGGTGGGGGTTGAGGAGTAGGGGGTGATGGAGGAGTGGTTCAAGGTGTCACGGAGGGAACGATCCCACAGAATGCCGCCAGGTGGGGTGAAGGGAAGATGTGTTTGGTGGTGGCATCATGCTGGAGTTGGCGGAAATGGCGGAGGATGATCCTTTGAATGCGGAGGCTGGTGGGGTGATAAGTGTGGACAAGGGGGACCCTATCATGTTTCTGGGAGGGAGGAGAAGGTGTGAGGGTGGATGCGCGGGAGATGGGCCGGACACGGTTGAGGGCCCTGTCAACGACTGTGGGTGGAAAACCTCAGTTAAGGAAGAAGGAGGACATGTCAGAGGAACTGTTTTTGAAGGTAGCATCATCAGAACAGATGCGATGGAGGCGAAGGAACTGAGAGAAGGGATGGAGTCCTTACAGGAAGCGAGGTGTGAGGAACTGTAGTCGAGGTAGCTGTGGGAGTCGGTAGGCTTGTAATGGATATTGGTGGACAGTCTATCACCAGAAATTGAGACAGAGAGGTCAAGGAAGGGAAGGGAAGTGTCAGAGATGGACCAAGTGAAAATGATGGAGGGGTGGAGATTGGAAGCAAAATTAATAAATTTTTCCAGGTCCCGACGAGAGCATGAAGCAGCACCGAAGTAATCATCGATGTACCGGAGAAAGAGTTGTGGGAGGGGTCCGGAGAAGGACTGGAACAAGGAATGTTCCACATACCCCATAAAGAGACAGGCATAGCTGGGGCCCATGCGGGTACCCATAGCCACACCTTTTATTTGGAGGAAGTGAGAGGAGTTAAAGGAGAAATTGTTCAGTGTGAGAACAAGTTCAGCCAGACGGAGGAGAGTAGTGGTGGATGGGGATTGTTCGGGCCTCTGTTTGAGGAAGATTGTGAAGATTGAGGAAGTAAACAAGTTGGCATCTGGTATTTTGAAGAAATTCTCACATTCCTGGAGATCTTGATCACAATAATACTTGCCCTATCATAATAAATTATTCAGGGCAGCAAGTGTGAGAAATGAACTATAAGGATGTTGTTCTTTCCGTGATAATTGATGGAGTTGGGGTCCAAAGGATCGTGGAAGTTTCTGCCCAGGAATCAAATGGGATAATTAATAACTAATTTCTCCATATATCTATGGCTCAGAAATTGTTTTTCTGAAGGACAGAGTAAAAGGATTACATTGCATTCATTTTTGTTTTGTCAAATTCAGATTGTCTTTTTGCAGTATTGGAAGACACGTTCAGCCCTTTTGCAACGTGAACAATTCTCCTTCCTGCTCATTTCTCCCAAGCTGCTTCCAGAACCTGTTGCAGCCAGAATGCAATTCCCCTTTAAGACGTGCAGACTGGCTTTGAATGGTGTTAGCTTTGCACAATCTTAAGCACCCCCCCCCCCCCCCCCCCCCCCCCCCCGCCTGCTGAGGCGTACAATCATTCATCAGCATGTTTAAAACTAGGGGCAGAATTGTCCCAGAAACCGGCAAAGTCCGATATCGGGTGGGGAAATTGGTGCGTGACCTGCTGACGACAATAGTGGCTTTTTCTGTCGTATCATTCTGCAGCACCAGAGCACTCATTCGAGTTTGAAGTGTGATCACGAGGGGTTAACAGTAGAAGGTACAATCATTGGTACTGTCAGGAATCGTTGCTTAAGTGCTGCTTGAGTGGGCACAGTTGCTTGACTAGTGTGACTCACGTCAATTAAGCTCAAGCTTAAAGCTCTCACCTGCAGAAGAATGCTCATCTTTGGCATGTTTTGGCACTTGTCCAGCTGTTTTCTCCACCCACCCCCCCACTCTACTTTCCCTCCCCCCTCCACCAACATGTGCTTGTGTTCAGATTTCAGTCTGTGCTGCCATTGACCTCCCCTCGCACTGTCACCCTTGCCCTGGCACCACAAGCCAGCTACGAAGAAGCCATTGTGGAGCTGCTTCGTTGCATTGGGATCAAAATCATGTCGACGTGGGCTTTAAATATGAGGTGGAGGGGGGGGTGGGGGGGGTGTTGGGGAGGGGGGAGGGTGGGGGGTGATTCCGGCATGTGGCCACAATAATGAGATGCAAAGGCATTCAAATTAAGTATCCAACATTCGATGGCGGGAAACGTGGCCCGCCATTGGCTGGGCAGAGGGGTCAATCGCTTCCTCGATTCACGTCGCCGGGAAACGCTCCTCGGGCCTTCTCGCAAGGTTCTCCGTTCTCCTCACTGAACACGCCCATCACGATCGGGCGCGGGAAATAACGGCCTAGGCTGCATGCAGCTATCATGTAAATGAGCAGGGAGCACAAAGTTTACGTGCTGCTCACATCAGAATGGGCTGTCCAATTTTACCACCGACATTTTTACAACAACAACACCAACAGTTTGTATTTATACAGTGCTTTTGACATGTTAAAATGTCCCAAGGCACAGAGGCATTGTAAATCAAATATGGCACTGAGCCGCATAAGGAGATATTAGGATATCTGACCAAAAGCTTGGACAAAGAGGTAGGTTTTAAGGAGCGTCTTATAGGAGGAAATCGAGGTATAGAGGCAGAGTGGTGTAGGGAGGGAATTCCAGAGCTTACGGCCTAGGCAACTGAAGGCACAGCCACCAATTAAAAAAGAGTATGCACAAGAGGCCAGAGTTAGAGAAGTGCAGATATCTGTGGGTTTTGGGGCTGGAGAGATTACAGAGATAGGGAGAGGCGAGGCCATAGCAAGATCTGATAACAAGGATGAGAATTTTAAAATCAAAGCATTGCTTAACCAAAAGCCATTGTAGGTCAGTGAGCAGAGGGGTGATGGGTGAATTGAATGCAGTGTGAGCTATGACCCAGGCAGCAGAATCTTGCATGACCTCAAATTTACTGAGCATAGAATGTGGGAGGCCAGCCAGAGGAATGTTTGAATAGACAAGTTTGGAGGTAACAAAGGCATCAATGTGGACTTCAGCAGCCAAAGATCAGAGGCAGGGACCGAGTCAGGTGATTTTGCTGAGTTGAAAATAGGCAGCATCAGAGAAGGTGTATGATATGTGTTTGAAAGCTCATTTTTGGATTAACTATGACACCGAGGTTGCGAACAATCTGACTCGGTCTCAGGCAATTGCCAGGGAATATGATGAAGTTAGTGGCTAGTGAAGGGAATTTGTTGCAGGGACCAAAAACAATGGCTTCAGTTTTCCCAATATTTAATTGAGGAATTTTTTTGCTTAACAGTACTGAATGTCAGAATAGCAGTCTGATAGAGTGGAGGGGTCAAGAGAGGTGGTGGTGAAGTAGAGCTCAGTGTGTTCAGCGTACATGTGGGATCCGACGGTGTGTTTATGGATGATGCTGCCAAGTGGCAGCATGTAATTGAGAAAAAGGAGTGGCCCAAGGATAGATCCTTGGGAACAGCAGAGGTGACTGGATGGGAACTTAGAGTAATCATTGATGGCAATTCTCTGGCAACAATTAGATAGAAAAGAATGGAACCAGCAAGTGCAGTCCTGCAGCTGGACAATGGTGAAGTGGCATTGGAATAAGATGGTGTGGTCAAGTGTGTCAAAGGTTGAGGAGGAATAGTTTAACTTTGTCACAGTCACATAGGATGTCATTTGTGACTTTGTTAAGAGCTGTTTCGGTACTATGGCAGGGGTAAAAACCTCTTTAGAGGGATTCATAGAATCCCAGGAAAGATGGGAACAGGTTTGGGAGTGTGTAAAGACTTGACGGACCGGAACAGGTTTCAACAAGAAACGGATAAACTTTATTAAAGGGAACTTTTCAGATGCTACATGCTTGATCATGACCCTCGTCAGGAAACCCCACACCCTGAATTACATGCGCTTAGGGCTCATTGGTCAGAGCCTCCAAGAACATCATGTGACCCTTGATAGACAGCAGGAGAGGCTATACCTTTAGTTACTGCACTTCCTCCCCCTTTAGTTTTTGACAGTCTATTTACAGAGAACATTTGAATATACAACAACATATACATATATACAACTTCAGGTGATTAAAGAGGTCTCTGAGGTGCTTTCCTTATTCGGTTAGAGCAATGTAGCCTATCACTTGAGGTTCGTCCACAGGATTGACATGATCAGGATTAGTAGCACAAGATACATCTTTAGAAAGTGGCAGTTCAGGGTTAAGCAACTCTACAGAAACATCGGAATGCCTATTCTAGGTCGATCTGTCACATCAGGAATTGATGGTTCGACGGTAATCACAGGCGGAATAGTTGGTTGTTGGAATTTCCCTCAATCATGAATATGGTCCACATGTTTTCAAACAATTCTGACTTCCATTTCCACCTAGAAGGATAAGGGACCAGTCTCTGAGACAATGTTTCCAGGAACCCAACAAGTTCCATTTCCAAAATTCCACACACATACTGTGTCTCCTACAGTGAATATGCGAGCTTTGTTATGAATATCGTAATTCAATTTTTGATTACTCTGATTCCTCTCTATCTTCCCCTCTAAGTTTGGAAGCACCAGACTTAACTTTGTACGTAGGTGGCATTTCATCAATAATTCAGACGGTGTTGAACCGGTAGTCGAAATGAGGTGTTGTACGATAACTGAGGAGAAAGCAGGAAAGTCAAGTTTGCAGAGCACTTTCTGATAACCTCTTCATTCCAGATTTGAAAGTTTGCACAGCTTTCTCAGCTAAACCATTTGATGAGGGACGATATGGAGCTGTTTTAAGACGTTGGTTTGCATTTAAATTCATGAATCTCTGAAACCCTGTACTGCTAAAGACTGTACCATTGTCAGAAACGATGATTTCCTGTAGGCCATGTATACTAAAACAATGACGTAGCTTCTCGATTGTTGCACTCGATGTTGGTGCTCTGACTTCGTATATATCCATCCATTTAGAATGTGCATCTCTGATCAACAAAAACATGGTACCTAAGAATGGACCAACATAATCAATATATAGTCCAACCCAGGGTCGACCAGGCCACTCCCACAGATGCAGTGGAGCTGAAACAGGCAACTTCTCTTGTTGCTGACAGTGGAGACAGTGCTTGACCATGCTTTCAATGTCACTGTCAATGCCTGGCCACCAGACATTGCGCAAGTATTTTCATCTTTGATATACCTGGATGCACACTGTGAAGCTCTGTCAAGAATGGCTCCTTTGCTTGCGAAGCGACAACAACTGTTGATCCCCACAACAAGATCCCATCTTGACAACTTAACTCTGTTTTTCTGGCATGGAATGGTCTCATCTCTTCAGACACTGGTGAATGTGACCACCCTTGCAAAACAAGGTCTCTGACTTTCGACAAAATTGGATCACTGTTCATCCAATTTCTAATTTGCTTTGCACACACAGATGAAGAATCCAAGAAATTCAGTACCAGCACAACTTCTTGTGGCACTGGAGCACGCACGATGCTATCTGGTAATGGGAGACGATTGAGTGCATCCGCATTTGCAATATGTAAGCCAGGACGGTGCATAAAAGTATACTGATGCGCAGATAATATCAAAGCCCAAGGTTGTATTCTTGCTGATGCTATTGGTGGAATGGCCTTATCCTCACTGAATAAACCCATTAATGGTTTATGGTCTGACACAATGGTGAAATGTTGTCCATGTAGGCACTGGTGAAATTTCTCCACTCTGAATACTACTGATAAACTTTCCTTTCCGAGCTGGAAATAACCCTTCTCAGCTGTGGAGAGTGTTCTGGAGACATAGCTAATTGGCCTTTCTGATCCATCTTCCATTCTATGCGATAACACAGCTCCCACACCATAAGGAGAAGCATCACGTGTTGATACCAATTCTTTTGATGTGTCATAGTGTCCAAAAACCCCGACAAATGCAACAGTTTCTTTACTTCCACAAAGGCTTCTTCCTGTTGTGAATTCCACAACCAACAATGATTCATATTTAATGACCAGTGTAATGCTGCTAACACTCTTGATAAGTTTGGCAAGAAGCAGTTATAGTGGTTGATCATACTCAGGAAAGACTTAAGTTCAATTACATTGGACGGTGACAGCGTATCTTTTATTGCCCGAACTTTCTCTTCTACTGGATGCAAACCCATGGTATTCACCCTGTGACCCAGGTAAGTAACTTCTGGTGCTGGAATGTACATTTTTCTTTCTTTAATCGTACATTGGCTTCCATGCATCTTCTCCGCACCTCCTCCAGGTTGGCCAAGTGTTCGGTCTCAGTTGACTCTATGATCAGAACATCATCGAGGTATACTACCACTTGGGGAAGTCCTTGCAAAAGACTCTCCATTGTCCTTTGGAAGATTGAACATGCAGACTACACTCCAAAGGGTAGGCGAGTGTACCAATAAAGGCCCTTGGACGTGTTGATGGTCACATATTCCAGCTCTAATTTTTGATAAGCATGATTCATATCCTTAAAAACAAAAAGCTAAAAGCTACTGCGGATGCTGGAAATCCAAAACAAAAACAGAATTACCTGGAAAAACTCAGCAGGTCTGGCAGCATCGGCGGAGAAGAAATCAGTTAACGTTTCGAGCCTTCATGGCCCTTCGGCAGAACTGAAGCATAGTTAGAAGAAGGGAGAAATATAAATTGGTTTAAGGTGGGTGGGGGGTGGGGGGGGGGTGCGGAGAGAGAGAGAGAGAGAGGGAGACATTGAGGGTGTGGTGATTGTGGAGATGAGCAGATAATCAAAAGATGTCACAGACAAAAGGGTCAAAGAGGTGTTTTGTCTGAGAAGAGTGCTAATTAAGAATGGAAGACAGGATATTCAAAGTACAGCTCTAGTGGGGGTGGGGTGGAAAGGCTAACAAGGTTTTAGTTTTAGATTTAAAAATAATGGAAATAGGTGGGGAAAGAAGAATCTATATAAATTATTGAAAAAAAAAAGCAGGGTGGGGGGGGCGGGAAAGAAACGGGGTGGGGATGGGGGGAGGGGGAGTTTAAGATCTAAAGTTGTTGAATTCAATATTCAGCCCGGAAGGCTGTAAAGTGCCTAGTCGGAAGATGAGGTGCTGTTCCTCCAGTTTGCGTTGGGCTTCACTGGAACAATGCAGCAAGCCAAGGACAGACATGTGGGCAAGAGAACAGGGTGGAGTGTTAAAATGGCAAGCGACAGGGAGGTTTGGGTCTTTCTTGCGGACAGACCACAGGTGTTCCGCAAAACGGTCGCCCAGTTTGCGTTTGGTCTCTCCAATGTAGAGGAGACCGCATTGGGAGCAACGAATGCAGTAGACTAAGTTAGGGGAAATGCAAGTGAAATGCTGCTTCACTTGAAAGGAGTGTTTGGGCCCTTAGACGGTGAGGAGAGAGGAAGTGAAGGGGCAGGTGTTGCATCTTCTGCGTGGGCATGGGGAGGTGCCATAAGTGGGGGTTGAGGAGTAGGGGGTGATGGAGGAGTGGACCAGGGTGTCCCGGAGGGAACGATCCCTACGGAATGCCGTCAGGGGGGGTGAAGGGAAGATGTGTTTGGTTGTGGCATCATGCTGGAGTTGGCGGAAATGGCGGAGGATGATCCTTTGAATGCGGAGGCTGGTGGGGTGATAAGTGAGGACAAGGGGGACCCTATCATGTTTCTGGGAAGGAGGAGAAGGCGTGAGGGAGGATGCGCGGGATATGGGCCGGACACAGTTGAGGGCCCTGTCAACGACCGTGGGTGGAAAACCTCAGTTAAGGAAGAAGGAGGACATGTCAGAGGAGCTGTTTTTGAAGGTAGCGTCATCAGAACAGATGCGACGGAGGCGAAGGAACTGAGAGAATGGGATGGAGTCTTTACAAGAAGCGGGGTGTGAGGAGCTGTAGTCGAGGTAGCTGTGGGAGTCGGTAGGCTTGTAATGGATATTGGTGGACAGTCTATCATCAGAAATTGAGACAGAGAGGTCAAGGAAGGGAAGAGAAGTGTCAGAGATGGACCATGTGAAGATGATGGAGGGGTGGAGGTTGGAAGCAAAATTAATAAATTTTTCCAGGTCCCGACGAGAGCATGAAGCAGCACCGAAGTAATCATCGATGTACCGGAGAAAGAGTTGTGGGAGGGGGCCGGAGTAGGACTGGAACAAGGAATGTTCCACATACCCCATAAAGAGACAGGCATAGCTGGGGCCCATGCGGGTACCCATAGCCACACCTTTTATTTGGAGGAAGTGAGAGGAGTTAAAGGAGAAATTGTTCAGTGTGAGAACAAGTTCAGCCAGACGGAGGAGAGTAGTGGTGGATGGGGATTGTTGGGGCCTCTGTTCAAGGAAGAAGCTAAGGGCCCTCAGACCATCCTGGTGGGGGATGGAGGTGTAGAGGGATTGGACATCCATGGTGAAGAGGAAGCGGTTGGGGCCAGGGAACTGGAAATTGTTGATGTGACGTAAGGTGTCAGAGGAATCACGGATGTAGGTGGGAAGGGACTGGACAAGGGGAGAGAGAAGGGAGTCAAGATAACGAGAAATGAGTTCCGTGGAGCAGGAACAGGCTGACACGATCGGTCTGCCAGGACAGTTCTGTTTGTGGATTTTGGGTAGGAGGTAGAAGCGGGCCGTCCGAGGCTGGGCGACTATCAAGTTGGAAGCTGTGGGAGGAAGATCTCC
>NW_027600254.1:0-16890 GCF_964194155.1 Cetorhinus maximus | reverse complement strand
TAATTTCCCTGCAGATTTGTTCTTCTATGTCCTTCTCATTATTTGGTGGGCTATGGACTACACCAAGCAATGTAATTGCACCCTTTTTGTTCCTTAGCTCTAACCAAATTGATTCTGTCCTTGAACCCTATGGGACACCCTCTTTCTCCAGCACTGCAATGCTCTCCTTAACCAATACCACCACCCATTCTCCTTCCCTTCCTTTCCTATCTTTTCTGAACACCTTGTACCCAGGAATATTTAACACCCAGTTCTGCCCTTCCTTGAGTTAGGTCTCTGTTATCGCCACAACATCATATTTCATGGCAATCTGTGCCTGTAACTCCCCAATCTTATTTACTATACTCCATGCAATCACGTACATGCACAGGAAGCATGATTTAGATTTTGTTACTTTCTCCCTTACCCCGACTTTACCCATTAACTTACTATTCTCTATACTAGTGCTCTCTGTCCCTCCCAGTATTTTGTGCCCTCTAGTATTCCTCTCTAATATTTTCTCTTGGTTTCCACACCCCTGCCAAGTTAGTTTAAAGCCCTGCCAACAGCACTAGCAAACCGCCCCGCAAGGAACTGAGTCCCAGCTCTTATACAAGTGCCATCTGCCCCAGAGCCAGACCCAGTGTCCCAGGAATCTAAAACCCTCCCTCTTGCACCATCTTTCCAGTCACGCACACATCTGCCTTATCCTCCTATTTCTGTACTCACTGGCACATGGCACTGGGAGTAATCCAGAGATTACTACATTTGAGGTAGTGCTTGCTAATTTTTTACCTAGCTGCCTAAATTCTGATTGCAGGACCACATCCCCCTTCCTACCTAAGTCATTGGTACCAATGTGGACTACAACCACTGGCTGATCACCCTCCCCCAGAAGAAAGTACTGTAACTGCTCTGTGACATCCTTGACCCTGGCATCAGGGGGGCAACATGCCATCCAGGAGTCATGCCTACGGCCACAGAAATGCCCATCTGCTCCCCTAACCAATTAATCCCCTATCACTATTACTCTTCCTTTCTTCTTCCTCTCCTCCTGTAACATGTGAGCCGCTCGTGATACTTGGCTCTGACTGCGCTCTTCTGAAGAACCAGCGCCCTCACCAGCTTCAAAAACAGAAAATCAATTTGTTAGCAGGACCCCAGGGGACTCCTGCACTACCTGTCTACTTCTCTTGGACTGCCTGGTGGTCACGCATTCTCTCTCTGTCTCCAGGCCTTTAAGCTGCGGTGTGACCACCTCTCCAAACATGCTCTCTACGTAGCTCTCAGCCTTGTGGATGTGCCACAGTGACTCCAGCCGCCGCTTGAGCTCTGAAACCCGGAGCTCAGGTTTCTGCAGCTGGCAGCACTTCCTGTACACGTGGTCATCTAGGACACCGGTAGCATCCATAACTTCGCACATATTACAGGACACGTATTCCACTCGACAGAACTGCCCTGCCACGTCTTAACTCTACTTCCCTTACGTTAACTCAATTCTACTTTGGATTATTTATATTACTTTATTATATTGGTCCTAAATTTCCCTTGTTCCTGGCACTTCTCAATTAAATCCAAGTATAGAAACTTGTTTAAATATATTACACTTTTCTAATTTACTCACCAGGTCATACTTACCAAGACCGCCGCTCTTCTTTCTGAGAAAAGGTAGAAAAGCAAAGAAGCACCTCTTCACCAAACTCCCTCAGTCATCAAACTCCAACTGATGCACTCTACTGCAGCCCAAAGCAACACTCCAGTGCAGACAAAGTCAGCACTATAAGATAGCCTACTTCTATACTCTCAGAACCTAGCCTCTGAAAACCTGATTAAGCCTGTTATCTAATTAGCTAGTTGCAGCTGCAAGCAGAGCCTGTATGAGGCCTGTTTTAAGGCTGGACTGGTCAGGGGGTTGAAAATCTCTGGAGCACTTGGTGGCACTTTGATGCTGAGTGGGCAGATACGCTAGAAGTCTTACTCCAATCATATCAATGTGGCTGCGTCTGAACTGTCTCAGCTGCAGAGGAATGGTCACTTTATACAGGTTTCCCTAATGCTTCCATCACCCATCTTAACCGCACACAGAATGCTTGTGTGCTATATTCAACAGCAGGGCAGCCCTTGACCCACCCCCAAGTTGCCTCATTGTGGGGGCTGCACTTGACCCCTCCAACAAATTGCCTCAGCCGCAAGGCAGCCCTTGCCCCTCCCCACCTCCTCCCAGCCCCAAGTCACCTCAGCAGCAGGGCTGCCCTTCACCCAACCCAACAAGTCGCCTCAATGGCAAGGCTGCCCCTGCCTTGCCCTGCCCCTCCAAGTCGCCTCAATGACAAGGCTGCATTTGACCCTGCCCAATGCTCGTCAATCTTGAAGTCCAACAGGCGACCCTGGTGAGCACTGCACAACGTTGCTATGTACTCACTTCCGAGTTCCCCTCAAAGTACAGCCCACCAAGTGCACACCTTTTATGTGTTGTTGTGAAACACAGCGGTGTACTTTCCCGCCGACGTGGATGGACGATCCAGTGGGGGGGGGTGAGGGCGATTCCAGTGGGCTGGCCTAATAATGATATGCAGATGTATTACAATGAGCTTCCTGACGTCTGATGTCGGGAAACACAGCCCACCACCGGTGGCCTGAGCAGACGATCACGAACTGGGTTTCACACCGTTGTGAAACCAATTGCGCCATATTGTCCGCTCACGCCACCAAACACGCCCGATGCCGGCAGACACGGAAATTCCCGGCCTTTGTGTCTTGGAATATTTCTCTATGTTAAAGGCACCACCTTGTTTTGTTGCTATGATTTTCAAAACAGGAAATCACAGTTAATTAAACTGATAGTGAACTTGTCACTGCTGTGCGAAAGCCAGTGTCCAAAAGACAAAGCTCCAGATAAAGATGAAATTTACTAAAGTTAAATTTAACAGTATTAGTATGGATAACACTGAGCAAATATACAACCTGGTTCCCCAGGAATCGTGAACTTATCAAACCCAACTTTCAGCCAGAAGGTGAATGATCCAACACTCCAGGGAATTCTAACCAAACCAATAGACACCAGCCTTACTTCTTTTGTTTATGGGATGTGGGCACTGCTGGCAAAGCCAGCATTTATTTTCCTCCTAATTGCCCTGAAGAAGGTGGCAGTGAGTCACTTCCATGAACTGCTGCAGTCCAGGTGTTGTAGGCACACCATGGTGCTAGCATGTAGAAATTTCCCGGATTTTGACCGAGTAATAGTGAAGGAAGAGCGATATAGGGCTGAATTTAATCACCTCTGTGGTGGTTCTGTCCACTGGTGGGAAAGCTGGTCCCTTCCAGTCAGGCTGAAGGTAAATAATGGGCAGAATTTTCTGTGCCTGCTGGTGTCAGGCATATTCGGTGGCGTGAGAGGACAATATGGCAAGAAGGTCAAAAATCGGTTTCACAATACCGTGAAACCAGTTTGCGATCGTCCGCTCAGCCCATCGATGACGGGCTGCGTTTCCCGCCATTGGTCATCAGGAACCTGCTTGTAATACATCAGCATATCATTAAGGCCAGCTCGCTGGACTCATTCCTAACCCCACCCACCATCCACTGCTGGATCATCTGCCCACGTCGGTGGGAAAACACGCCGGTGCAGAACATGTCTTGAAGGTGTGACATGCAGAAGTCAGGACTTACCACCAAGGCCTTGTTCACATTGCAGACATCCCGGGAGCAGAAGATGCTGGAACCCAACAGCAATGGCACAATGGAGGAACATCCATGGCATGCTGGGTGGATTCTCATGGACATGGCTCTGCTGTGAAGCAGCCCATGGAAGTTTGAAAGTCACCATTGATGCTCATAATGGATGATGGTTGAGTGGGTGGGAGAGGAAGGTCTAGAACCATCTGGGAGGGGAAGAGGTGTTATGGGGGGTGAAGTTGAGAGTGGGAGAATGAAGGCGTCAGGAGGTGAGGTTGGGAAGGGGGATGAAGGTGTTGGAAGGGTGATGTTGGGAAGCGGGAATGAAGGTGTCGAAGAGGAGGTTGGGAGGGACAGAGAGAGTATGGGGCAAGGAGGGGGTAATGAGGGAGAAGATGGCAACTGGGGAGGTAGGTGTAAGGGGGGGGTGGAAGGTGTAAAGTGAAGTAGTTCAAAGGGGGAAGGAGTGCGGAGAGGGGAGCGGGACCAGGGGAGGAAGGATTGCAGAGAGGGTAGGGAGTTCAGGAGGAGAAAGGAATGCGCAGAGGGAAGGGAGTAAGGGTGGAGGAAGAAGTAAGGATGGAGGAAAGAGTCAGGAAGGGGGAAGGAGTAAAGCTGGAGGAAGAAGTGAGGCTGGAGGAAAAGCTAAGGCTGGAGAAAGGAATCAGGATGGGGGAAAGACTAAGGGTTGCAGAAGAAGTAAGGGTGCTTGAAGGAGTTAGGAAGAGGGAGGGACTAAGCGGGGCAGTGGAGTCGAGGAGGTGGGAGGACTAAAGGAGGGGAGGATTTCCAGGGGAGGGGGGGAAATGTTCTGGAGGGGGGATGTCTATGTGAACATGTGAGGGAGGGGGTCTGATGGGTCCATGACTGCCTCCTGGGGAGCAAACTGAGAGTGCGTGTAGTACGAGGGAATGGTGAGAATGACCAAGGGCAGAGTGAGGCGGTAGGGTGGGAGGGTGAGGGTTCGACAGTAGCGGTAGAAGGGACGGTGAAGGTGGTTTGTGGGGACTCAAGGCAGACATGGACCCTGAGGGTGGGAAGGAGGAGGTCGGGGAGGTGAATATGGTTTGGGGTGGGATTTTCGAGAAGGAAGGGAACATGCATGTTCACCAGGATATCCTTGAAGGAAAAGAGTTGTGGGTGGTAGGTCACGGAGGGGAAGTGGAAGGTGATGGGGGGAAAGGAAATGGGTGTCTGGGGAAGGGTAAAGGACGGGGAAGTGAAAGAAAAACTGAATTAGCATCATGCTGTCCAAATCGAAAGTGAAACGAGAGTTGTGGTGGGTGACATCAGGTGCTGCATGGGAGTGTGATCATTGGGTGGGTGGACATGAGATGTCCAGCTCAGATGGACAACTGACAGCGAACCCCAGCAGGCAGCATTGAAAATGCTCAGGACATTGAGATGATTGTGATTCATAAAGAATCCGTGTGCTTGAGAGAATGCTTGCATGAGGCATCAAAAGGCCCTGCCATACACAATTCACCCTCCAGAATGACTCGTGGGCTGGCTGCTCCCTCTGTGGTGATGCAAGAGAAGGTTGAGGGGCTCACAGGCAAAAGGGACTCAGAGGGAGTAGACAGCCTCTGAAATTCTTAAATGAAAGGCCCAGGGATGTCCAGCTGCCACTCCTCCTCCCTTCGGGTGCTTGAGGTCCCTGGCCTGACTTGTTGAGGGGAAGGAGCACCTGGAGGGATATCGGGGTGCCTCACCCATGGAACTCACCATGGCTCCCGCGATGGAGTGCAAGTCTGCATGCATCTCCACGTTCTGGTGGACCAGGGTCTCCATGGCATCTGCCATTCTCCCCATGGAGACCTCTATACGCATACATGTGGGCACCACTTCATTAGAGAGCAGGCGAATGCATTCCTCCCACTCGTGAGCCTCTCTGTTGAGGGCTTCCAATAGCTCTGCATAATGTTCACCCTTCAGTTGACTCTCCAGGATGAGTTGGAAGGCCTAATCCAGAGACTCATCATCTGACTCGGACCTCACAGTCCTCCGAGTGCTGGGGTACTCAGCTGAACCTGTTTCCTCCTGTTGCGGACACGTGTCCATGTGGTGACCACCAGATTGTGAACCCAGGCCTGCTCTAGATCTAGGTCGCTCCGAGGTGTGTATCTCTACGCTGGTGCAGGGTGTGGGTAAGCGCTGTGACAGGTCTTCCAGGCTGCTTATTTTCAGCTCTTCAATGAAGGGAAGTGTCCTCTTGGCTGGAGAAGAGGACATGGATGGAGCTGAAGGACTGGATGGCTGTGGATGTCAGTCACTTGGCAGAGCTCCCTGTGAATCGAAGTAGAGATAATTAGTGCATGGCAGCAGAGTCAAAGCAGGAGAGAGAGCACTCATTGTTGCATTGAGAGAGGGATGATATGGTGCAGAATTCTCAGGTGAGTGTTCACTGCCGACCTCACCATCGCCGCAGGCAGGGTTCACGTCCTCACCAGTAAGCACAATGGCGTGCTCCTCAAAGTGAATGAGGGGCCTAATGTGGGCCACTCGATCCCCGGTCTGGGACCTCTCCCTGCTGATGTGAGTAGTCTTCTCCTGCATGGAAACAGATGGAGAGAGTGTGAGCAGGACACATGGCAGTGTGTGGAATGTTTGTGTGGTGAGCGGAGCTATGGACAGGAATGAGGATGTGAGCTCAAGAGGATATGAGTCTGATGGAGATGTGAGGGTGCGTGTGAGAGTTACTGGTGTTGTCCCTAGAGGTGTGAGATCCCTGGGGATGTGTGATGGGTTTGAGTGTATGTGTTGAGAGTGATGAGAAGAGTGACTTATCCTGGCGGAACAGAGGAGACCAATCATCCTCTTGCGGCTCTGAGTGTCTGCCCTCTTTTGTAGGGCGTTAGGGCTGACCACCACTGCCACCGCCTCCCAAGCCGGATTAGTGATGTTGCTGCCCATCCTGTGGCCAGAATGGGAGTACAGGACATCACGGCGAGCCTCCACTGCGTCCAAAAAGCCTTGGAGGGATGCATCATTGAACCAGGGGGCTGCAGTCTTTTTTGCATTTCAGGGCCATGTCTTCTTAGCAGCAGTCAAGGGCTGGAAGCACAGAGAGGTGTGCACATGACTGGACTTTAAATATGGCGCCTGGTGTGCTGAAGCGGCAAGGTGATGGTGTGGCGGACGAATGAGAGCCTGCCCACCACGGAAACAGCGCATTTCCTGGGAATGCCTAATTAATGTGGCGGGTTTGGGATGAAAAGCCGCCATTGTGGCCAGTGGGTAAAACATCATTTTACCCACGCACTACAGCACTTAGTGCAAATCTGCAACGATTCCGCCCAATATTTCAAAGTTAAAATCATACAAAACTATTACATTTTGTAAAATTTGAACATGGCATTCTATTTGCTTGCAAAGAATCTTTTAAAATGATGCTGATCTTTCACTTACATGTCAAACCATATTGTCAAAAGTTTTGAAGATGCCTTTCAGCGGTTGACCAGTGCTCTAGAATTGGTACTTTCCTGTGTATTAACAGGCTTGGCTAACCATGACTGTCGTTATGTCTCCCTCCTGTGAGTTACTTCCTGTGTAATTTATGCATGGATTTTGCCAAGATTTGACAACTTTCAGGGTATTAACATAAAATTAGACTGCAGTGTTGAGCAATGGGTGGCATTAAAATTAACTGCAGCTGATCAAAAAGAACAGAAATGTCTCTTGGGTTTGAAAGGGAAATGCTCAACAACAAGGTAGGAGAGTCTGAGGATGGAACAACACATAAGAAGTCTTAGAGAAGCTTACTTTACATGGGGAATCATTTGAAATTCTTGATTATGATTACTATTTGACTGAAAATTAGCATATCTGTTAATAAATTGTCTTTGATGGCAATGAAACTTACACTTGGAAAGTTACGCAGTGAAACGTGCATTTAAATTAGATCTGTAAGTTTGTCAGTGTCTGCTCCACACAGATTGCTCATTGAATGCCATTACAGGCTGCTTTGGAAATGATGTGCGTGTTAATAAGCAGGGACATCTGGTTACCAGGTTTTTTTCTGATTCATTAACTGACATTGCTGCTGTGGCCAGAGGGGATCAAAGTAAACCCTGGAGGGTTTCTGCTGACTTGAGATGGACCCTGATGATTGCCTCAGTCCTTTGACCTGACTAAACTTTATAAATCTGTGCTAATGATTATTATTGACATTACTTCTATTGAATTGTTAAGTGCAGTGTTGAAAATGTTTTGCCACTGATCAGTATTTAGAATTGAGGCAGAGACGTGAACCAATTATTTATTTAAGATATCTTTTATATCATTTTTACACTTCTTTCATTATTCCAAGAATTAAAATATCTTTAGCCTTTGATGATATTTTCCTGCAATGAATTGGTGCTTAAAAATGAAGCTGGTACTTCAAGAGTTAAGAGAGAACAGAAAATTATTAAAGGTTTAAGGAATTAATGATCTTTAAAGCTGGAGCTGGCAAATGAAATCATCATGCGGCCCCGTCAAGTGATGCTTTTGCACAGCTCAAACACATGAAACAGTTCTAAATGCTCTAGAGAGAATGATTGAGCAAAAGAAATCTGACTTGATAGTACATGTTGAGGGATGAAATGGACAATGAAGTTTCCATATGTTGTTTTTACGCAGTAATTAGAAACTGTCACACACCGTTTCATTCCTCAGTTTCCTTGAGCTTATTTGCATGTACAAGGCTTCCTCAAAGTGAAATTCTGAACAGCAAACTGGCACCCAGCTGGGATCTGAGACAATGACACACACATTCCTTCCACCTCATGGACAAGTGGCCAGCGGCAGTGCACTGTCACAGCCCAAACAACAAACAAACCACTGAAACTATAGGTCAGATTAAACAGGTATTTCAGGTGTTAAAATGAGGTGCAGAGGTCACAGTAATTAGTCTTGCTGACCAACCATGCACCACTGCAGCTGAGTTTAACCCAGCTGACTGGCACACAACTAATGCCATGAATTGACATTAAGTTCTTTAGTGCTGATTTGACAGCTAATGCAATGGCTGCATATTTGTTCATTATAGCACATTCATTGTTACAGAAATAAATAGCATTTCATGCTCCAAATTTCTGACTCTGACTCTAGGATAGAAGAGCAAGGGAGAGGAGATTATAAATAAGGAGATATCAACCTCTGGACTGAGTGGGTGTTCACAAGAGACAAAGTGGTGGGTTGTGGTGCTGGCAGGAATGTCATTCACAGTGGCACAGCTGTTGGAAAAGGCTGTGTTGGTATCTGCGGCATGTTGAAGTGTGAAGAACAAAAATGAATCCTATTTCTCAGGAGAGTTCTGCATATGTCACGTATATTGTCCCATTAAGCCAATCCATTTATCAACCCACTGAATGCCAATTAAATTGCACAGGATGGTGCAGGTATATGGTGAGCTGTTGGTGCCAAACTTTATTACAGCTGAGGCATTCTGGCACAATACATTTTGCACATTTTTGAAGGTGATAGCTGAGGCTTACAAAAAAATAATTTGCTATCAGTACAAATGGCCTCGGAGTAAAACTTGAGAGAGCTGATGTCAAAAGTCACAAGGAACTTAACAAAAATCAGTAATACGGTACCAGCAAATGCCATTGGAGGCTTTTGTAAGTTTTTTTTCATTCAATTTATCTCAGATGAAGATGTCAGGGCACAAGTCCAAGTGGTGCCAAATGCCTTCACAGCGTGGAAATTAAATCAGTGTAATTTCATCAGGATGATTCTAGACTGCAGCTTTTTTTTTTGCTGGATTCACTGCCTCACTGCTGCCTCTGTGTGCCACAGCTGAGCCGTTTCTGCCATCTCCCTAGAAGCAGAGAACACAATCAAACTGGAGCTCGCCATCTTTTCATACAGCACAGTTAATATGGTGCTGTTATTATCATTAGCATTTAGATCAGTGCAGCTCAAATATCAACTATTCTTCCAGTTCTTTGTAACAAGAGAATATGCTTCTCCGAACGTGAGTTTCTATTATTCTTGCTTGTCCTTAGTTATCACTGACATTCACATAAATATATAAAATATTTAAATCTACAGAGTTCAGTAATCTATTATTTGCAGCACCAGTTGGTCAAAAATGTTTACCAGTTCGAGGCCCAAGTCATTCTGTGACTTACGTCCACTTGACACTATTGGGCTGCAATTTTTCACCCAGATCCCTCGCTCTAGCCCTTATTTTAACAGTCGAGCAATTTACCCAGAAAGTGAATAAAATGGCATTTACTCACCTGCTTTGTTTTAGTTTCTTCCTTTGTTGGGATCGATCTTCAGGGGTGGTGGAGACAAAACAGTTGCATACTAATTTCACCGGAAAAAATATATGAATTCAAATTGAAAAGAATATTACTCTAATGTTACTCCTAATCTGAAAAAACAGACCTCCATCTGTCTACCACTCAAAGATTTTAATTTCTGAGGTATAGATAACATGTTGAACCATTAATGACCCTGCCTACTATTTCGGGCTTTCAGCCTCAGGTCTAGGTAGCTCCGAACCAGAGAGAATTCCTAGTTTTAAATAGCCATTCCATTCTATTCAGATCATGCAAATTGGATGCCTTTGGTTCTCACATTGACATGTCATTCACAGGAAATTTTTAAAATAGACTAAATTTGTCATCACCATCCATCATATAATAAGAAGCATTGATTGGTACTAACATTACAAAATGTGTAATACTTTTTAAATCTATAGGCAAGGATGGATAATGCTCGAATATGCCAACACATTTCAATATTGGAATACATTGCTGGAAAGAGTTGTGGAGAAAGATTCAATAGTAATTTTCAAACGGGAACTACTTATAAAGGAAAATAAAAATGCAAGACTATGGCGAAATAGCAGGGGAGCGGGATTACTTGATAGCTCCGTCAGAAGGCTGGTACAGGCATGCCAGGCCGAATGGTCTCCTTCTGTGCTGTATGATTCTATTATTCCCTGACTCTAAAGGTTCCATACATTGCAGTGTTAATGCCAAAAGCTGTTTCAAATATTGTATTTATATGATTTTTTTTTTCTTAGGTCATGTTGATATCTTGGGTTAAAATCTGCCTTTTCACTTTTGAAATCTACATTCAAATCAAACTGGGTCTGATAAGGTGAAGATCTCCTGTTTGCTGTCTGTGATTATGGTGCAATGCAAAATGAATTTAGATATTCTCAATCCAATTCTGAATGGGCTTATGCCCAAAAAACTATCCCTAATTCTGCACAAACGTGGCAATTTCATACAAAGAAGCTATTGCACAGCTGGTATGGGAAATCTGAAATGCAAAATGTCACACTGGCACGTTCTCCTGAGGTTGAGGCTTATGTATGATGTTGAGGCAGATTTGAAGAACTTTATTCTGCAGCTAAATATGCTGTGTTTGACCTGTGAGTGATTGATGCTGATACTGGGGGTTCAAAGTGGAAATGTTCCATTTCCTAACACCAACAGTCCTTGCCTATATGAGCAGAAAAAACCCTGCTCGTTCCTGCTTTTGTTACAGTTTCTATATAAATGCCAGTCTTTCTTTTTCTTTCTAACTATTGTAGCATGGATGCCAGATTCTAACCCAATATATCAACAAGATCCAAGAAGAAAAATACCCTGTAAATAAAATTATTTTTTAATCTGCTTTTGGCATTAACACTGATATGTTTGGAAAGGTTAGTGTCTTGGAATAATAGAATCATGCAACACAGAAGGAGACCATTCAGCCCATCATGCCTGTACCAGCCCTCTGAAAGAGCCACCAATTGATTCCACTGCCCTACTATTACTACATAGCCCTGCAATTTCAGTGAAGAATCTCAATTCTCATATCTGTTTGAGATTATTCTTTCTATGTGTATGTTTATCATGTCGTAGTCTCTTAATCCAGTGTCTGTTGCTTCTATTTCCCTCCTTGTCCTTTTCTTTTGTCTTCCTCTTCTTCTGCCCTTTTTTCTCTTTTGTCTCCTTTAGGTGAGCAGAGTCACAGGCACAAAGAATATTGGGTGCAAAGTTGGATAGCCCCTGGAACTGGTGCAAGGATAGCGAAGCAGAATTAATCCATACCTGTTCAAAACAATGCAGCAGCATGTAAGCTTCATGCAAAAACAAAAATACCTGGAAAAACTCAGCAGGTCTGGCAGCATCTGCGGAGAGGAACACAGATAACGTTTCGAGTCCAAATGACCCTTCAACAGAACTAAGTAAAAATAGAAGAGAGGTGAAATATAAGCTGGTTTAAGGCGGGGTGGGACAAGTAGAGCTGGATAGAGGGCCAGTGATAGGTGGATTAACCAAAAGATGTCACAGACAAAAGGACAAGGAGGTGTTGAAGGTGGTGTTAACTCTACCTATCACTGGTCCTCTATCCAGCTCTACTTGTCCCACCCCCCCTTAAACCAGTTTATATTTCACCTCTCTTCTATTTTTACTTAGTTCTGTTGAAGAGTCATTCGGACTCGAAACGTTAACTGTGTTCCTCTCCGCAGATGCTGCCAGACCTGCTGAGTTTTTCCAGGTATTTTTGTTTTTGTTTTGGATTTCCAGCATCCGCAGTATTTTGCTTTTATCATGTAAGCTTCATGCTGCTGCTATTTAGATGATAAATACTAAGTGCACTGCTGAGTGACTGCATGCCTCTACAGTACAAGGCTAGCACTTCTTAAAACCAGTCTCCGCTTCTTAAAGCCAGCTAGCATTTCTTAAACGGAAGTACATTCTGACTGCAGCAGGTACCGGAGTAGAGTAACCTGTAAGAAGACAGGGAAACAGTGCAACAGGGGAGACAATATGCTCTATGGTTCTCAGTCATATCACTAGGGGTGTTGTTGCATGAAGTGGACAGGAGGAGAGAGGTCCTTTATCCACAGGAAACCAGGGAGCCCTCCAGATAAACTGCATAACCATTGGAAACAGTATCATTATCAATGCAAGCAGTGTAGCCTGAAGACCTGGATGCAGTGCAGAAAGAAGTTTAATGACCTCATATGAATGGTCTAAGTCAGTGAATTCATCCTCAAATCTTACATTCCCTCATCCCTCAATTTCTTCTGTTTTACAAGCTGTAGGTGGTTTAAAAATGCATCTCTTGCTATCCCCTGCTTCCCTCAACACAACCTTTTAACCTTTCTACTTTCATATATACAAGGACCTCAACCTGGCGAGGCAATAGTGCTTGAGGAAGAAGTGGTAGAGAAAGAAGAGATTAATGTTGAAGAAGCACCATCACTAGCTCTGACACTTGCCGTTTAGACATTGACACTGTGGGCAGGATTTTCCCCCTGTTGGGGGCAAAGTTGAAGTGCGGGCACGCACAGGCACACCTCCGATTGGCGTCCCCGATTGGGGGCGTGGTGGCATTTTACGTGGGCGAGCCAATTAAGGCCCACCCAGTGTGATATCCACATGGAAGTGCTATGCGCTCCCTGTGCGGGTGGTGGGGGGGTGGGGGCAGGAATCCCTAAACCTGAGAGTGCGTTCTATCACGCAAGTGCACGAAAGAGCACACTCATCTCCCTGAGGCTAAGTGCTGCCTCAGGGAGATTGCCTCTCCTGTCAAATATATTAAAAATAGAAAAAAAAAAATCCCTGAAATGTCCCCTCATGAGACACTGTCACATGATTTTTTAAAAAACTTTAATTAAATTTTTAAAAAGCTACATGAAACCTCGTCCCGCCTGTGGATGAGGTTTCATGCTTTTTCTAATTCCCGCCAGGGCTCCTGGCCTGCTCGCCAACCTTAAGGTTGGACGGGCAGGTCCATTAATTAGTTTAATGACTCTGTCAATGGCCTCAATTGGCCCTTGACAAGTCGGCGGGAGCACTGCTGATTTTGCTGCGCCCCCACCTACCTGAAAATTTAAATGGGGCGCAGTGACATCGGGAGTTCCGCCCAACGTCACCACGTGTCATTTTACACGTCGGCGAGTGGGCCCCACCTGCCGACAGGAAAATCCTGCCCTGCATTTATTTTAGAGGGAGGTTTAGGCGAAGGATCTGCACATTGTGAGACAGAGAGTGTGAGTGGTCTGTAGCCAGGACAGGGGAAAGGCTAACACGGGTGCAGCTTGTGAGAAGATGAGGTCACACTATGCTGTGGAGGATTCAGATGAGGACTTTGATAGTACAGTCTATAGAAAAGGCTGATGGATGTGCACACCAAAATGCTTGGCACATTGGTAGGCCTGCCAGAAAACCTGCAGCAACTGTCAAGGACCGTAGACGAGTCTGGCACCAACTTGGCACAGGGATTTGTGCTGAGCTTGGAAGCCATACTTTCCAATGTGAAAATGGTGGCCAACTCCATGAGAACACTTGTAGACCCAACCATGATGCAACATCCAATGGCTTATGTCTCAGTTTCTATTGCTGCAGTGCTGCAGTGGAAACCCAGAATGAATCGTGCAAGATTAGTTTATTCCCATGCAGGCTCAGATTTCTGGCATCATAGCTGTGAATATCACAGGGCATCATGGCAGTCCAGCAATCTATGTTCTGTAAGAAATGCAACCTTTAATAAATGATACTTTTCAGAATAGGTATAGAATTCTTATGAAATTATAGGTATAGCATAAAGCCACCTTGGCAGAGAAACTGTTTTCTTCCTCTCTCTGGCAAAAACACATAAACAGTCTCTAGAAATGTCAAGGTCACTTGATTCAGGCTTCCACGTTGACATTCCTAAGTCGAAAGAATGGTGTCTTGTGTACCCTCTTATCTATACAAGTATCTGGTAAGATTTTCAAAAATCACCCTTCGCATAAGGTAAACTAAAAGGTGCCCTTGATGGACAAGGGAGTGAGGTGGCCATTCTGACATCTTGAGTGCCTGTCCTGTATTCATTGATTAGAAAGCTTTAAACAGGTGATTGACATAGGATAAACTACTAGCCCCTGAAAATAAAGTATATTAATGGGTGCTTGGAGGCAAGGGGCAGCCACCTTCTCCAGATGGAGGAAGACCAGGGAAGATGAAGAGGATGGAGGAAGGCTGGGCAAGAGCTTCCTAACACTTCGGCTAGAGAGCAGAATGTTGCCATCACAAGCTACTCTGTATCAACTGTCCATTCATCCTCTGGGATCAGTAAACTGTCATGGTTTGTATACTTTTCCTATCTATTTTGCTTATGCATCATATCTGAAATGTTGCATCTTAATCAACTTAATAAACTACCTTAAAATTACATGAGTTCTTGACTGCCTATGTGGGGCAATCTGTGACTCCCAAACCTTAAAACTTACAGTTCCAACAGATTACTAGGGTTGACAATGTGCCAGCCCATGGATTGGCAGTGGCTCCATGAAGCTGACCTCTCTCAGGGGGCAGTGTTCGTCTTCCCACCATTTCCACTTTGCCCTTGCTGTTGCTTGTCAGCCAGCCTGCCCAGACTACTGCTGACCATACTGAGCTGGTGCAGCCCCAAGCCCGTCCTTCTTTGCCACAGCTGCTCGAGATCTCCTACAAGTCCATCTGTAATCTTTCCGTGTGAAATCAGCTGTCTTCTGCCAGCCATGCTGCAACCACTGGGGTAATACTGCAAAGGAGCACTAGGACAGGTACCTGCAAGACAGGCAACAAAGGAAAGCTGACTTTTGTATAGCATATTGGATGGTTCCTTTAATAAAGCTTGTTTGAAATATTTGTTTTGTGGTGACTTTTATTTAAGTATTGTAACCAAGAGGACTTTGCGATGGTCCATTACAGAGGGACAGTAATGTGCGGAACTGTTGTTGAATGGGGAATTGAGATTGTGTTCACTGGTACCACTGTCAGGTGAGCCGATCATGAACAGCCCGGCTGAAAGAGGATATATACCTGGTGGAAAGGGCTGTGCCCTCATGTTGTACAGTTGTACAGTATGAAGCAAAACACAGTGAAATGTGGCATACGCTCTGGAGAGTGCTGCAGGGATCATCTGGAGCAGTCCTGGCAATGGAAACATTGTGCAGCTCATTGGGGTGCTTAAACAATCACATTTTATGTGGCAGGATGGCTCTCATTAATTGCATGCTGCCCATGTGTGTGTGTGGGTCGTGCATCTGAGTCATGAGCCAGGTGGTCAGTGGATAGTCCTTGTCATTCAGTAGGCACCTCTGGTCTCTTGCAGTGGCTCAAACGCTGGTGGAACAGTGGACTGGCGCAAAGTAAAGGCATCATGACAGTTGCCAGTATGCCAGGCATTCACTGACATGATGCATCGGATATGGTCACACACCAACTATGCATAGAGGGAGTGGGACCCTTTGTGGTGTGGCACATCCCTGAATTTACATGTGGTGTTCATAAAGCAACATGCGTGGAGTCAATGGCACCCTGCACCAAGGGGAAGCCCACTATCCTGCCGAAGCCATGTGCACCTTCCACCTGCTTCTGCCTGGAAAGAAAGAATGAAATGCATTCTCACCTCTTTGTATACAGGGTCTCAGTGATGTCCCAGTGGACGGTGAACTGTGAGTTGGAGAAATCGCCTGCTCCGGTTTGAAAGCAGCCTGACGTGAAGATGCTCAAGACCACGTTCAGTTTTACAGTCATTGGCAATGGTGTCCTTGCCCATCTCTAAGGCTGCAAGTCAGCAGGTGGCAGACTTCAGCGTCTCTTAGTGAAATGGAGACATGCTCACATCATTCCTGGCTTAGGTTGAGGTAGAAGAATTTTTTCCTGAAGCCTTTAAGTGGATATGGCCTGCTTCTGAGAGGCCTTTGGTCCCTCTGCCTCCCCTCTCTTCAAACAGTGTCCTCCTCTGTGCAACCTCCACTCATTCTTCCTGTCATGCTGCAGGCAAGAAGGAATAGCAATTACGCACCCATGACCTGGAGCAAGTGGTCTGAGCAAAACCCCTGAAGTGTGAACCACATGCACACAACTCACTGTAGACTTCATTAACTTTAAATAACAGTAGAAATCACCAAACATTTCTACAACTCAGCAAAGGCCAATAAAAATCAATCAGCAACTATTCTGAAAGTAGTTGATGGCCCCTTTGGGTGGCACCAGTTTCGGAGCGCGGGGGAGGGGTGAAGTGAGGGGAGGTGTCCTTCCTGCTGTTGAACAAATGTTCTGATGAAGTGAAATAGTAACTCATTTTCTCTCTCCACAGATACTAGCAGAACTGCTGAGTTTTTTTCAGCATTTTCTGTTTCTATTTTCAGTTGTGCGAGGTTAGGAGAGGGAATTAACTGGAGCGTTGAGGTCGAAAATGACACTGCTGTAGTCAACAATATAGGCTGACTAATGCTCCCAGTGCTCTGCATAATTCCAATGC
>NW_027600253.1:0-16893 GCF_964194155.1 Cetorhinus maximus | reverse complement strand
GGAGGGAGAGAGAGGAAGGGAGAGGGAAAGATGGATTGATGGAGAGAAAGAATGAGGGAGAGAGAGGAAAGGGATAGGGGAGGGTGAGGGAGGGTGAGGGAGGGTGAGGGAGGGTGAGAGAGGGTGAGGGAGGAGTGGAGAGGGGGAGCAGAGGGAGTGAGAGAGAAGGCAGAGTCAGACAGGGAGAGGGAGGTAGAGAGTGGGAGAGGGTGGGAGGGAGAGGGAGAGGGAGGGAAATGAAGGGAGAGGGAGAGAGAGCGAGTGTGATGGAGAGAGAGAGGGAGAGAGAGGGAGGGAGGAGAGGGAGATGGAGGGAGGAGAGGGAAATGTAGATGGAGAGGGGAGAGGTAGGGAGGGAGGCAGAGAGGGAAAGTGAGAGGGAAAGTGGGGGAGTGAGGGGGTAGGGAGACGATGGGGGAGAGTGTGAACATGGGGAAGAGAGTGAAGGGGGGAAGAGATTCTCAGGGAGGGTGGGATGGATGGAGGGAGGGAGTGTGGGTGGGATGGAGGGAGGGAGGGCACGATAGTCATGGGAGAGATGGAGTGGGAGGGAGAGAGATGGAGACAGGGAAAGAGAGAGAGAGGGAGAGGGGAGGGAAAGGGAGTGAGGGAGTGGGAGGGAGACAGTGGGAGGGAGACAAAGGGAGGGAGGGAGGGTGAGGAATGGAGAGGGCGGGAGGGAGAGCGAGAAGGAGAGGGAGAGGTAAATGGGGAGGGGGAGATGATGGAGAGGGAGAGGGAGGCATAGAGGGAAATGGCGAGGCAGAGGGAGAGAGAGAGAGGGAGGGAGGGGGAGTGAGAGAGAGTGAGCGGTGGATGGGAGAGGGAGGGAGTGTGTGTGAGAGAGAGCGAGAGGGAGCATGCAGGAGCAAGAGGTAGGAAGAGGGAAGGAGAGGGAAGGAGAGGAAGGGAGAGGGGTAGACAGATTGAAAGGGAGAGGGGGAGTGTGAGGCGGGGGGAGTGTGAGGCGGGGGGAGTGTGAGGCTGGAAGGGGGAGAAGGAGAGAAGGATTGAGGGAGTGAGAGGGAGAGATGGTGAGGGAGGGAGCGAGAGGGAGGGAGAGGGAGAGCATGGAAGAGGGTGGGAGAGTAAGGGTGGGAGAGGGAGGGAGGGAGAGGGAGGGAGGGAGATGGAGGGTGAGGGAGGGAGGGAGAGGGAGGGAGGGAGATGGAGGGTGAGGGAGGGAGGGAGTGGGCAGGAGGGAGAGGGAGCGAGAGAGTGGGAGGGGAGGGAGGGAGAGAGAGGGAGGGAGAGAGCGAGATAAGCTGGGAGAGGGAGAGAGAGAGAGGAAGGGAGAGGGAGGGAGAGGGATGGTGGGGGAGGGAGAGAGAGGGAGGGATAGGCAGGGTTGGGAGGGAGAGGGAGGGAGAGGTAGGGAGAGGGATGGTGGGGAGGGAGGGAGAGGGAGGGTGATGGAAGGTGAGGGGCGGACGGGGAGGGAGGGAGGGGGGAGGGAAAGTACGAGTAAGAGGGAGAGGGAGGGAGAGCGAGCTTGAATGAGGGAGAGGGAAGGAGAGAAGGGGAGGGAGGGAGAGGGAGAAAGGGATTGATTGAGAGAAAGAATGAGGGAGAGATAGAAGGAGAAGGAGAGGGTGAGGGCGAAAAGGGGAGAGGGTAGGGAGGGAGAAGGAGTGAGAGAGGGATCAGAGTGAGTGAGAGAGAGGGAGGGAAAGGAAGGGAGAGGGAGGGTGAGAGGGAGAGAGAAGGAGGGAGAGGGAGTGTGATGGAGAGAGAGAGGTTGATGGTGAGAGAGAGGTAGAGGGAGGGAGGGAGAGGGACATGGTGATGGAGAGAGGGAGAGGAAGAGAGGGAGGTAGAGAGGAGAGGGTGAGGAAGAGGGAGAGAGTGAGATGGAGGGAGGGAGATCGAGCAGGAGAGAAGGAGAGGAGGAAAAGAAGGGTTAGGATTGGAGAGAGAGAAGGAGAGGGAAAGGGGAGGGTGAGTGCGAGAGATGGAGGGAGGAAGAGGGATGGAGAGGGAGGGAGCGGGAGTTAGAGAGGGGAGGGAGTGATAGGGAGAGGGAGGGAAAAGATGGGAGAGGGAGAGAGAGAGGGAGCGTGAGGGAGAGAGAGGGTGGGAGAGAGGGAGGGAGGTAGAGGGGGAGGGAGGGAGAGGGGAGGGATGGAGGGAGAGGGGAGGGAGAGGGAGAGCGAGCGGGTGTGGGGAGGGGGAGGGAGAGTGAGAGGGAGTGGGGGAGGAAGGGAGAGGGAGGGAAAGGGAGAGAGAGAGAGAGGAAGGGAGAGGGAGGGAGAGGGAGAGGGAGCGGTGGGTGGTAGCGGGAAGGAGGGTAAGGGAATATGGGTGGGGGGGGTGGAATGGAGGGGGAGGGAGAGTGTGCATGAGGGAGCGAGAGGGTGCATGCGGAAGCGAGAGGGAGAGAGAGGGGAGCAGAGGAAGCTAGAGGGAAGCTAGAGGGAGGGAGACGGAGGGAGAGGAAAGGAGAGGAAGCTAGAGGGAAGGTAGAGGGAGGGTGATGGAGGGAGAGTGAGGGAGAGGAAGGAAGAGGGAGGGAGGTAGAGGAAGAGAGAGGGAGGGAGAGTGAGGGAGGGATTGATGGAGAGAGGGAATGAGGGAGAGAGAGGAGAGGGGAAGGGGAGGGTGAGGGTGAGAAATGGAGGTAGGGAGAGGGAGAGGGATGGAGAGGGAGGGAGCTGGAGTGAGAGGGAGCAGAGGGAGTGAGAGAGAAAGAAAGGGTTTGAGGGCATGTGAGAGAGTGAGGGTATGTAGGCGTGGGAGAGAGGGAGATAGAGAGTTTGAAGGCTTGAGAGAGAGAGAGTTGCAGGGGATGAGAGAGAGGGAGAGGGTTGGATGGCGTGAGAGAGAGAGTGAGGGTTTGAGGGCATCAGAGAGAGAGAGAGGATTTCAGGGCATCAGAGAGAGAGGGTTTAATGGTGAGAGAGAGAGAGTGAGGGTTTGAGGGATTGAGAGAGAGGGAGAGAGGGTTTGAGGGCTTGAGAGACAGAGGGACAGGGTTGGAGGGCATGATAGACAGAGAGAGGGTTTGAGGGACGTGAGAGAGGAAGGGTTTGTGGGCAAGAGAGAGAGAGAGAGGGTTTGAGGGCATGAGGGACGGAGGGTTTGATGGTGTGATAGAGAGGGAGAGGGAGAGAGAGAGGTTTTGAGGGCATGAGAGTGAGACAAGGTTCGTTGGCGTGGGAGAGAGAGATAGAGAGTTTGAAGGCTTGAGAGAGAGAAAGAGTTGCTGGGTGTGAGAGAGTGGGAGAGGGTTGGATGGCATGAGAGAGAGTGAGGGTTTGAGGGCGTCAGAGAGAAAGGACTTGAGGGCATGAGAGAGAGGGTTTAATGTCAGAGAGAGAGAGACAGACAGACAGGTTTTGAGGGTGTGAGAGAGAGGTTTTGAGGGCCTGTGGGATGGAGGGATTGAGGGCGTGAGAGAGAGAGGGTTTAATAGCAAGAGGGAGGGTTTGTGGTCTTGAGACAGAGGGAGAGATGGTTTGAGGGCTTGAGAGGGAGAGGCACAGTGTTGGAGGGCGTGATAGAAAGAGAAAGGGTTTGAAGGGCATGATAGAGATGGTTTGAGGATGTGAGAGAGAGAGAGAGGGTTTGAGGGCATGAGAGAAAGAGAAAGAGGGTTTGAGGGCATGAGGGGGAGAGAGAGAGGGTGATGGAAGGCATGAGAGAGAGAGAGAGAGAGAGATAGTCGGTGTGAGTGCGTGAGAGAGAGAGGTTGAGAGCCTGAGAGTGAGAGCAAAGGCTTGATGGTGTGAGAGAGAGTGGTTTGAGGGTGAGAGAGAGAGAGACAGAGGCTTTGAAGGCTTGAGTGAGTAAGAGGGTTTGAGGGTGTCAGAGAGGGTTTGTGGGCATGAGAGAGGTAGGGTTTGAGGGCATGAGAGAGAGGGTTTGAGGATGAGAGAGAGAGAGGGGCTGAGAGCATGAGAGAGAGAGGGTTTGAAGCATGAGAGAGAGGGTTTGAGGGCATGAGAGTGAGAGGAAGGGTTTGAGGGCATGAGAGTGGGAGGGTTTGAGTGCGTGAGAGAGAGAGAGAGTGAGAGATGGGGTTTGAGGGCATCAGAGAGGTTTTGAGGGCATGAGAGAGGGAGGGTTTGAGGGTGTGAGAGCGAGGGTTTGAGGGTGTGAGAGCGAGGGTCTGAGGACGAGAGGGAGAGGGGTTGAGAGGATGAGAGAGAGTGTTGGAGGGCATGAGAGAAAGAGAGAGAGAGAGGGTTTGAGGGCATCAGAGAGGGTTTGAGGGCATGAGAGAGGGAGGATTTGAGTGCGTGAGAGAGAGGGTTTGAGGGAGAGAGAGAGAGAGGTGTTGAGAGCATGAGAGAGAGGGTTTGAGGGCACTAGAGAAAGAGAGAGTTTTAGGGTATAAGAGTGAGAGGACGGGTTTAAGGGCATTAGAGAGGGAGGGTTTGAGTGCGTGTGAGAGAGAGAGAGAGTGAGAGTTTGAAGGCATGAGAATGAGAGGGAGAGTAAGAGGGCATGAGAGAGGGACAGGGTTTGAGGGCATGAGAGGGAGAGGATTTGATGGCGAGAGAGAGAGCGCATTTCAGGGCGTGAGAGAGAGAGAGATAGAGAGAGGGTTTGCGGGCTTGAGAGAGAGAGGGAAGTTTTGAGAGTGGGAGAGAGAGGGGCACAGGGTTCGGGGGAGTGAGAGTGTGAGAGAGGATTTGATGGCATGAAAGAGTGCGGGTTTGAGGGTATATGAGACAGAATGTTTGTGGCCGTGAGAGATAGAGAGATATCGTCTGAGGGCATGAGAGAGAGAGGGTTTGAGGCCGTGAGAGAGAGAGATTGAAAGAGAGGTTTTGAGGGTGTGTGAGAGTGAGAGAGAAAGAGGGTTGGTGGATGTGAGAGGGAGAGAGAGATTTTGTGGGCATGAGAGAGAGGGTTTGAGGGGGTGAGAGAGAGAGGAGGTTTGAGGGCGAGAGAGGGAAAGATAGTGGGTTTGAAGGCTTGAGAGAGAGAATTTCAGGGCGTAAGAGAGAGGGAGAGGTTGGAGGACATGAGAGAGAGACAGAGAGTGAGGGTTTGGGTGCATCAGAGAGAAAGGGTTTGAGGGTCTGAGAAAGAGAGGTTTCATGGTGTGGGAGAGAGGGCTTCAGGGCGTGAAAGCCCTGAAGAGAGAGGGGGTTTGGGCGTGAGAGAGAGAGAGTGTTTGAGGGCGTGAGAGTGAGAGGAAGGGTTTGAGGCTGTGACAGAGGGAGGGTTTGAGTGTGTGAGAGAGAGTGAGAGAGAGTGAGAGAAAGGGTTTGAAGGCATCAGAGAGGGTTTGAGAGCATGAGGGAGGGAGGATTTGAGTGCGTGAGAGAGAGGGTTTGAGGGAGAGAGAGAGGGGTTGAGAGCATGAGAGAGAGAGGGTTTGAGGGCATGAGAGAGAGAGAGTTTGAGGGCATGAGAGTGAGAGGAAGGGTTTAAGGGCATGAGAGAGGGAGGGTTTGAGTGCGTGTGAGAGAGGGAGATAGTGAGGGTTTGAAGGCATGAGAGTGAGAGGGAGAGTAAGAGGGCATGAGAGAGGGAGAGTGTTAGAGGGCGTGAGAGGGAGGCTAAGAGTGCCTGGGAGAGGGTTTGAGGGCGTGAGAGAGACATGATTTGATGGCGAGAGAGATAGAGAATTTCCGGGCATGAGAGAGAGAGAGAGAGAGGGTTTGAGGGCTTGAGAGAGAGAGAGAGAGAGAGAAGTTTTAAGGGTGGGAGAGAGAGTGGCACAGGGTTCGAGGGCGTGAGGGAGAGAGACAGGGTTTGAGGGCGTGAGAGACAGAGGGAGGGTTTGAGAGCATGAGAGAGGGTTTGAGGGCATGAGAGAGAGAGAGGGTTTGAGGGCATGAGAGTGAGAGCAAGGGTCTGAGCGCATGAGAGAGGGAGGGTATGAGGGTGTGAGAGAGAGGGTCTGAGGACAAGAGAGAGAGGGGTTGAGAGGATGAGAAAGAGTGTTGGAGGGCATGAGAGAGAGAGAGAGAGCGTTTGCGGGCATGAGAGTGAGAGGAAGGGTTTGAGGCTGTGAGAGAGGGAAGGTTTTAGGGTGTGAGAGAGAGAGAGAGTGAGAAAGAGGGTTTGAGGGCGTCAGAGAGGGTTTGAGGGCATGAGAGAGGTTGGATTTGAGTGCGTGAGAGAGAGGGTTTGAGGGAGAGCGGGAGAGAGAGAGAGGGGTTGAGAGCATGACAGAGAGAGGGTTTGAGGGCATGAGAGAGAGAGAGAGTATGAGGGCATGAGAGTGAGAGGAAGGGTTTAAGGGCATGAGAGAGGGAGGGTTTGAGTGCATGTGAGAGAGAGAGAAAGAGAGTGAGGGTTTGAAGGCATGAGAGTGAGAGGGAGAGTAAGAGGGCATGAGAGAGGGACAGGGTTTGAGGGCATGAGAGGGAGAGGATTTGATGGTGAGAGAGAGAGAGCATTTCAGGGCGTGAGAGAGAGAGATAGAGAGAGGGTTTGTGGGCTTGAGAGAGAGAGAGATATCGTCTGAGGGCATGAGAGAGAAAGGGTTTGAGGCCGTGAGAGAGAGAGATTGAAAGAGAGGTTTTGAGGGTGTGTGAGAGTGAGAGAGACAGAGGGTTGGTGGATGTGAGAGGGAGAGAGAGGTTTTGTGGGCATGAGAGAAAGAGGGTTTGAGGGAGTGAGAGAGAGAGGGGGTTTGAGGGCGAGAGGGGGAAAGATAGAGGGTTTGAAGGCTTGAGAGAAAATTTCAGGGCGTAACAGAGAGGGAGAGGTTGGAGGACATGAGAGAGAGACAGAGAGTGAGGGTTTGAGTGCATCAGAGAGAAAGGGTTTGAGGGTCTGAGAAAGAGAGGTTTGATGGCGTGCGAGAGAGGGCTTCAGGGTGTGAAAACCCTGAAGAGAGAGGGGGTTTGGGCGTGAGAGAGAGAGAAGTTTTGAGGGTGGGAGAGAGAGTGCCACAGGGTTCGAGGGCGTGAGGGAGCGAGAGAGGGTTTGAGGGCATGGGAGACAGAGAGAGGGTTTGAGAGCATGAGAGAGTGTTGGAGGGCATGAGAGAGAGATAAAGAGAGGGTTTGAGGGCATGAGAGTGAGAGGAAGGGTTTGAGGGCATAAGAGAGGGAGGGTTTGAGTGCATGTGTGAGAGAGAGAGAGAGAGAGTGAGGGTTTGAAGGCATGAGAGTGAAAGGGAGAGTAAGAGGGCATGAGAGAGGGACAGGGTTTGAGGGCATGAGAGGGAGAGGATTTGATGGTGAGAGAGAGAGAGAGAGCATTTCAGGGCGTGAGAGATAGAGAAAGAGAGGATTTGTGGGCTTGAGAGAGAGGGATGTTTTGAGGGTGGGAGAGAGAGGGGCACAGGGTTCGGGGGAGTGAGAGAGTTAGAGAGGATTTGATGGCATGAAAGAGAGTGGGTTGGAGGGTGTATGAGAGAGAATGTTCGTGGGCGTGAGAGATAGAGAGATATTGTCTGAGGGCATGAGAGAGAGAGGGTTTGAGGCCGTGAGAGAGAGAGATTGAAAGAGAGGTTTTGAGGGTGTGTGAGAGTGAGAGAGAAAGAGGGTTGGTTGATGTGAGAGGGAGAGAGAGATTTTGTGGGCATGAGAGAGAGGGTTTGAGGGGGTGAGAGAGAGAGGAGGTTTGAGGGCGAGAGAGGGAAAGATAGTGGGTTTGAAGGCTTGAGAGAGAGAATTTCAGGGCGTAAGAGAGAGGGAGAGGTTGGAGGACATGAGAGAGAGACAGAGAGTGAGGGTTTGGGTGCATCAGAGAGAAAGGGTTTGAGGGTCTGAGAAAGAGAGGTTTCATGGTGTGGGAGAGAGGGCTTCAGGGCGTGAAAGCCCTGAAGAGAGAGGGGGTTTGGGCGTGAGAGAGAGAGAGTGTTTGAGGGCGTGAGAGTGAGAGGAAGGGTTTGAGGCTGTGACAGAGGGAGGGTTTGAGTGTGTGAGAGAGAGGGTTTGAGGGAGAGATAGAGAGAGGGGTTGAGAGCATGAGAGAGAGAGAGTTTGAGGGCATGAGAGTGAGAGGAAGGGTTTGAGGGCATAAGAGAGGGAGGGTTTGAGTGCATGTGTGAGAGAGAGAGAGAGAGAGAGTGTGAGGGTTTGAAGGCATGAGAGTGAGAGGGAGAGTAAGAGGGCATGAGAGAGGGACAGGGTTTGAGGGCATGAGAGGGAGAGGATTTGATGGCGAGAGAGAGAGAGAGCATTTCAGGGCGTGAGAGATAGAGAGAGCGAGGGTTTGTGGGCTTGAGAGAGAGGGGGATGTTTTGATGGTGGGAGAGAGAGGGGCACAGGGTTCGGGGAGTGAGAGAGTTAGAGAGGATTTGATGGCATGAAAGAGAGTGGGTTGGAGGGTGTGTGAGAGAGAATGTTCGTGGGCGTGAGAGATAGAGAGATATTGTCTGAGGGCATGAGAGAGAGAGATTGAAAGAGAGGTTTTGAGGGTGTGTGAGAGTGAGAGAGACAGAGGGTTGGTGGATGTGAGAGGGAGAGAGAGGTTTTGTGGGTATGAGAGAGAGAGAGAGGGGGGGTTTGAGGGAGAGAGGGGGAGAAATAGAGGGTTTGAAGGGTTGAAAGAGAGTGTTTCAGGGCGTAAGAGAGAGCAAGAGTTTGGATGTCATGAGAGAGACAGAGAGTGAGGGTTTGAGTGCATCAGAGAGAAAAGGTTTGAGGGTCTGAGGAATATGATTTGATGGCATGGGAGACAGGGCTTAAGGGCGTGAAAGCCCTGAAGAGAGAGGAGGTTTGGGTGTGAGAGAGATAGGATTTGAGGGCATGAGAGAGAGAGAGAGAGAGAGAGCGTTTGAGGGCATGTGAGAGAGAGAGAGAGGGTTTGAGGGCGGGAGAGAGAGAGAGGGTTTGAGAGCATGAGAGTGACAGAGAGAGAGAGGGTTTGAGGGTGTAAGAAAGAGAGACAGAGGGTTGGAGGGCATGCGAGAGTGAGAGAGGGTTTGAGGGCGTGAGAGAGGGAGGGTTTGCGGGCATGATAGAGAGGGGGAATGAGAGAGAGACGGTTTGAGGGCATGACAGAGACACAGGGGGTCGGAAGTCTTGAGAGAGAGATGGTTTGAGGATGTGAGAGAGAGAGAGAGGGAGGGTTTGATGCTGTGAGAAAGAGAGACAGAAGGTTGGAGGACGTGAGAGAGAGAGAGGGTTTGAGGGCCTGAGAGTGAGAGCAAAGGCTTGATGGTGTGAGAGAGAGAGAGAGAACGTGTTTGAGAGCATGAGAGAGAAAGGTTTGAGGGCGAGGGAGAGAGATATAGCTTTTGAAGACTTGAGAGAGAGAGGGGTTTGACAGCGTGAGAGAAAGGGAAAGGGGTGGAGGACTTAAGAGAGAGAGATAGAGAGGGTTTGAAGGCGTCAGAGAAGGTTTGAGGGTTTGAGAAAGAGAGGGAGGGTTAAAGGGCATGAGACAGAGAGGGTTTGAGGGCATGAGAGAGAGAGGGTTTGAGGGCATGGGAGAGGGTTTGAGGCTGTGAGAGAGAGAGCGGTTTTGAGGGTGTGAGGGAGAGAGAGAGAGACAAAGGGATGGAGGGCATGAGAGAGAGAGAGAGAGAGGGTTTGAGCTCATGAGAGAGAGAGGGTTAGAAGGCATGAGAAAGAGAGAGAGATGTTTTGAGGCCATGAGAGAGGGAGACTTTTGAGGGGGTGAGAGAGAGAGAGAGGTTTTGTGGGCCTGAGCGAGAGAGAGAGGGTTTGATGGCATGAGAGGGACAGATTATGAGGGCCAGAGAGAGATATAAGGGGTTTGAAGGCTGGATAGAGAGAGTTTCACGGTGTGAGAGAGAGATGGAGAGAGTTGGAAGACCTCAGGGAGAAAGAGAAATGGTTGAAGGCGTGAGAAAGGGTTTGAGGACATGAGATAGAGAGAGAGAGAGAGAGAGAGAGAGGGAGAGTGTTTGAGGGCATGAGAGGGAGGCTAAGAGGGCCTGAGAGAGGGAGAGGGTTTGAGGGCGTGAGAGAGAGAGGATTTGATGGCGAGAGAGATAGAGCATTTCCAGGCATGAGAGAGAGAGGATTTGAGGGCTTGAGAGAGAGTGAGAGAGAGCGAGAGAGAGAGAGAGAGGGAGAGAGAAGTTTTGAGGGTGGGAGAGATAGTGGCACAGGGTTCGAGTGTGTGAGGGAGAGAGAGAGGGTTTGAGGGCATGAGAGAGGGGTTTTGAGGCCGTGAGAGAAAGAGAGAGGGTTTGAGGGCGTGAGAGAGAGAGTGAAGTTTTGAGGGCATGAGAGAGAGAGGTTTTGAGGGTGAGAGAGAGAGGGGTGGGTTTGGAGGGCATGAGAGAGCGAGAGAGTGAGAGATAGGGCAGGTTTGTAGGCATGAGAGAGAGAGAGAGAGATATGGTATGAGGGCATGAGAGAGAGAGGGTTTGAGGCAGTGAGAGAGAGACAGATTGAATACATGAGAGAGAGACAGCGTGTCGGAAGGCGTGAGAGGGAGAGAGAGGGATCGAAGGGGTGAGAGAGAGGGACTGAGGGCATGAGAGTGAGAGAGAGCGAGGGTTTAAGGCAGTAGGAGAGGGGGAGATGGTTTGAGGGTGTGAGAGAAAGAGAGAGGGTTTGAGGGTTTGTGAGAGAGTGAGAGAGGGTTTGCGGCTGTGAAAGAGAGAGACGGAGGGTTAAAGGGTGTGAGAGAGTGAGTGAGGGTTTGAGGGTGTGAGAGAAAGAAAGAGGGATTCAGGGCGTGAGATAGAATGAGAGAGGTTTTGAGGGTGTGAGAGAGAGAGGTTTTGATGGTGTGAGAGAGAGAGACAGAGGGTTGGAGGGTGTGAGAGAGAGAGAGAGGGTTTGACGCCGTGAGAGAGAGAGAGAGAGAGACAATTTGAATAAATGAGAGGGAGAGAGAGAGTTGGAAGGCTTGAGAGAGAGAGAGAGAGGGTTTGATGGCATGAGAGAGAGAGGGGGGGTTTGAAGGCAATAGAGAAAGAATCGGTTTGAGGGCGTGAGAGAGAGAGAGAGAGGAAAAGTTTGTGAGCGTGAGAGAGAGAGAGAGAGAGATGGTTTGAGGACGTGAGAGAGAGAGACAGTGTTTGACAGTGCAAGAGAGAGAGGGTATGAGGGTGTGAGAGAGACTGTGAGAGAGAAAGAGGGTTTGACAGTGTGAGAGTGAGAGGGAGGATAAGAGGGCATGAGAGAGAGAGGATTTTATGGGGAGAGAGAGAGAGCATTTCCGGGCGTGAGAGAGAGAGAGAGAGGCAGGGTTTGAGGGCTTGAGAGAGAGAGAGAAGTTTGGAGGATGGGGGAGAGAGGGCACAAGGTTCGAGGGCGTAAGAGAGAGAGAGATATATGGCATGAGAGCTTGAGAGAGAGGGAGAGGGTTTGAGGTCGTGAGAGAGAGAGCGACAGTTTGATGTCACGAGAGAGAGACAGAGGGTCGGAAGGCGTGAGATGGAGAGAGAGGGTTCGAAGTCGTGAGAGTGAGGGACTCAGGGCATGAGAGAGAAAAAGAGCAAGGGTTTAAGGCTGTAAGAGAGAGGGGGACGGTTTGAGAGTGTGAGAGAAACAGAGAGGGTTGGAGGGCGTGAGAGAGATAGAGAGGATTTGAGGGCATCAGAGAGAGAGGGTTTAATGGCGAGAGACAGAGGGTTTGAGGACATGTGCGAGAGAGGGTTGGAGGGTGTGAGAGAGAGAGTGGGCTTGTGGGAGCGAGAGAGAGAGAGAGATAATGGTCTGAGGGCATGAGAGAGAGAGGGTTTGAGGACATGAGAGAGAAAGAGACAGAAAGAGAGGGTTTGAGGCCATGAGAGAGGGAGAGACAGCTTGAGGGCGTGGGAGAATGAGGGAGGATTTGAGGGCGTTAGAGAGAGAGTGATTTTGAGGGCGTGTGAGAGAGAGAGAGAGAGACAGGAGGTTGGAGGCCGTGAGAGAGAGAGAGGGTTTGAAGGCTTGAGAGAGAGAGTTTGAGGGTGGAAAAAGAGAGAGAAGGTTTGAGGGTGTGAGAAAGAGAGAGTGAGGGTTTGAGGGCATCAGAGAGAGAGAAGGTTTGAGGGTGTGAGAAAGAGAGAGAGGAGCTGAGAGTGTGAGAGAGAGAGGGTTTGAGAGCATGGGAGAAGCATGAGAGAGAGAGAGGTTATGAGGGCATGAGAGTGAGAGAGAGAGAGGTTTTGTGGGCATGAGAGAGAGAGAGTGTTTGAGGGTGAGAGAGAGGGAGAGAGGTTTTGAGGTTGTGAGAGAGAGAGAGGCAGAGGGTTGGAGGGTGTGTGAGAGAGAGAGGATTTGAAGGCACTAGAAAGAGAGAGGGTTTGAGGGGGTGAGAGAGAGAGAGGGTTTGTGGACATGAGAAAGAGAGATGTATGGCATGAGAGAATGAGACAGAGAGGGTTTGAAGTCATGAGAGAGAGACAGAGGGTCGGAAGGTGTGAGAGTGAGGGACTGAGGGCATGAGAGAGAAAGAGAGCGAGGGATTAAGGCTGTAAGAGGGAGGGGGACGGTTTGAGGGTGTGAGAGAAAGAGGGGGTTTGAGGGCGAGAGAGAGATAGCGGATTTGAAGGCTTGAGAGAGAGAGTTTCAGGGCATGGGAGAGAGAGAGAGAGAGTGTTTCAGGGCATGTGGGAGGGAGAGAGAGAGGGTTTGAGAGCGTAAGAGAGCGAAAGAGGGTTTGAGAGCCTGAGAGAGAGCGAGGGTTTGAGAGCATGTGGGAGGGGGGTTTGAGGGCATAAGGGAGACATGTTGTGAGGGCGTGTGAGTCAGAGAGAGAGAGGTTTTGAGGGTGTGTGAGAGAGAGAGTGTTTGAGGGGGTGAGAGAAAGAGGGGGTTTGAGGGCGAGAGAGAGATAGCAGGTTTGAGGGCTTGAGGGAGAGAGTTTCAGGGCGTGAGCGAGAGGGAGAGGGTTGGAGGACCTGAGAGAGAGAAGATAGTAATGTTTCGAGGGCATCAGAGAGAGAGAGAGGGTTTAATGACGAGAGAGAGAGAGGGAGGGTTTGAGGGCTTGAGAGAGAGAACGTTGGAGGGTGTGAGAGAGAGAGTGGGCTTGTGGGCGAGAGAGAGAGAGAGAGAGATATGGTCTGAGGGCATAAGAGAGAGAGGGTTTGAGGACATGAGAGAGAGAGAGAGAAAAAGTGAGGGTTTGAGGCCATGAGAGAGGGGGAGACAGCTTGAGGGCGTGGGAGAATGAGGGAGGATTTGAGGGCGTTAGAGAGAGAGAGGTTTTGAGGGCGTGAGAGAGAGAGAGAGAGGGTTTGAAGGCTTGGGAGAGAGAGTTTGAGGGCGGAAAAAGCGAGGGAGAGGGTTGGAGGACCTGAAAGAGAGAGTGAGGGTTTGAGGGCATCAGAGAGAGAGAGAGGGTTTGAGGGTGTGAAAAAGAGAGAGAGGAGTTGAGGGTGTGGGAGAGAGGGCATCAGGGTGTGAAGGCGAGAGAGGGGTGTTTGGGCGTGAGAAAGAGAGAGAGGGTTTGAAGGCGTGAGAGAGAGGGTTTGAGAGCGTGAGAGAGAGAGAGGCTTTGAGAGCATGTGAGAGAGAGAGGGTTTGAGGGTGAGTGCTAGGGAGGGATTGAGTACATGAGAGAGAGAGAAAGGTTATGAGGGCATGAGAGTGAGAGAGAGGTTTTGTAGGCATGAGAGAGAGAGTTTTTGAGGGGGTGAGAGAAAGTGGGGGTTTGAGGGCGAGAGAGAGAGATAGCGGGTTTGAAGGCTTGAGAGAGAGAGTTTCAGGGCGTGAGAGAGAGGGAGAGGGATTGAGAGCATGAGAAAGAGAAGAGAGTGATGTTTTGAGGGCATCAGGAAAGAGAGAGGTTTTGAGGGCGTGAGAAAGGGAGAGAGGGTTTGAGGGCGTGCGAAAGGGAGGGTTTGTGTGTGTGAGAGAGAGAGGGAGATAGAGAGAGGGTTCGAGGGCGTGTGAGAGAGAGAGAGAGAGAGAGGGATTGAAGGAATGAGAGATAGAGAGACAGACGGTTGGTTTGAGGGTGTGGGAAAGAGGGACAGAGTGTTGGAGGGTGTGAGAAAGAGAGGGAGGGTTAGAGGGCATGGGACAGATAGAGGGTTTGAAGGCTTGAGAGAGAGAGAAGATTTGAGGGCTGGAGAGGAGCACAGGGTTCAAGGGCATGAGAGAGCGGATTTGAGGGCGTTAGAGACAGAGAGAGGGTTTGAGGGTATGAGAGAGTGAGGGTTTGAGGGCATGAGAGAGATCGAGATAGGGTTTGAGACCGTGAGAGAGGGAGAGAGGTTTTGAGGTTGTTAGAGAGAGAGAGAGGAAGATGGTTGGAGGGCGTGTGAGAGAGAGAGGGTTTGAAGGCATGAGAAAGAGAAAGAGGGTTTGAGGTGGTGAGACAGAGCGAGAGAGGTTTTGAGTGTGTGTGAGAGACAGGGACAGAAGGCTGGAGGGCCTGAGGGAGAGTAAGGTTTTGTGGGCATGAGCGAGAGAGGATTTGAGAGCAAGAGAGAGATATCGAGGGCTTGAAGGCTTGAGAGAGAGAGAGAGTTTCAGGGATTCAGAGAGATGGAGAGTGTTGGAGGAATGGAGAGAGAAAGAGTGAGGGTTTGAGGGCATCAGAGAGAGAGAGAGAGGGGATTTGAGGGTGTGAGAAAGAGAGAGAGGATTTGAGGGCGTGGGAGAGAGGGCTTCAGGGCATGAAAGCAAAAGAGGGGGGTTTGGGCGTGTGAGAGAGAGAGAGGGTTTGAGGGCGTGCGAGAGAGGGAGCGGGTTTGAGGACGTGAGAGAAAGAGAGAGTGAGAGGGTATGAGGGCATGAGGGAGGGAAGATAAGCCAGCGTGAGAAGGAGACAGAGAGGGGTTTCAGGGCATGTGAGAGAGAGAGAGAGAGGGTTTGAAGGCGTGAGACTGAAAGGGAGGGTAAGAGGGCATGAGAGAGAGAAGATTTGATGGTGAGAGAGAGAGGCACAGGATTCGATGGCGTGAGAGAAAGAGAGAGGATTTGAAGGCATGCGAGAGAGAGAGGTTTTGAGGGTGTTAAAGAGAGTGAGATGCCTTGAGGACATGAGAGAGAGAGAAAGAGAGACAGTGTTTGTGAGCATGTGAAAGAGGGCTTCGGGTCGTGAAAGCGAGAGTGGGGGATCTGGGCGTGAGAGAGAAAGAGGGTTTGAGGGCATGAGGGAAGGTGGGTTTGAGGGTGTGAGAGAGAGAGTGAGATAGGGGGTTCGAAGGCTTGAGAGTGAGGGACTGAGGGCATGAGAGAGAAAAGAGAGTGAGGGTTTAAGGCTGTAGGAGAGAGGGGGACGGTTTGAGGCTGCGAGAGAAACAGAGAGGGTTGGAGGGTGTGAGAGAGATAGAGAGGATTTGAGGGCATCAGAGAGAGAGGGTTTAATGGCAAGAGAGAGATAGGGAGGGTTTGAGGCCATGAGTGACAGAGAGAGGGTCTGAGGGCATGTGAGAGAGAGGGTTGTAGGGTGTGAGAGAGAAGGTGGGCTTGTGGGTGTGAGAGAGAGAGAGAGATATGGTCTGAGGACATGAGAGAGAGAGGGTTTGAGGACATGAGAGAGGAGGAGACAGCTTGAGGGCATAGAAGAATGAGGGAGGATTTGAGGGTGTGAGAGAGAGTGTGGTTTTGACGGCGTGTGTGAGAGAGAGAGACAGAGGGTTGGAGGCCTTGAGAGAGAGATAGAGGGTTGGACGACATGAAAGGGCTTGGGAGAGTTTCAGGGCGGAAAAAGAGAGGGAGAGGGTTGGAGGACATGAAAGAGAGAGTGAGGTTTTGAGGGCATCAGAGAGAAAGAGGGTTTGAGGGTGTGAGAGAGAGAGGGAGGGTTTCAGAGCATGAGAGAGTGAGGGTTTGAGGATGTGTGGGAGGGAGGGTTTGAGTGCATGAGAGAGTGAGAGGTTATGAGGGCATGAGAGTGAGAGAGAGAGTGTTTGATGGGGTGAGAAAGAGGGGGTGTGAGGGTGAGAGAGAGAGATAGCGGGTTTAAAGGCTTGAGAGAGAGAGTTTCAGGGTGTGAGAGAGAGGGAGAGGGTTGGAGGGCCTGAAAGAGAGAAGAGAGTGATGTTTTGAGGGCATCAGAGAGAGAGAGTGAGGGAGTGTTTGAGGGTGTGAGAAAGGGAGAGAGGGTTTGAGGGCATGAGAGAGGGAGGGTTTGAGGGCGAGGGAGAGAGAGAGAGAGAGGGAGAGAGAGAGGGTTCGAGGGCGTGAGAGATAGAGAGAGGGATTGAAGGCATGAGAGAGAGAAAAGTTTGGTTTGAGGGTGTGGGAAAGAGAGACAGAGGGCTGGAGGGCGTGAGCGAGAGAGAGGGTTTCAGGGACTGAGAGTGAGAGCAAAGGTTTTCTGGCATGAGAGAGAGAGAAAGTGATTGAGGGCGAGAGAGAGAGACAGAGGGGGTTTGAGGGCATGAGAGACAGCGAGAGTTTTGGAGCACCAGAGAGAGAGAGAGAGAGAAAGTGGGTTTGAGGGCATCAAAGAGAGTTTGAGGGTGTGAGAAAGAGAGGGAGGGATAGAGGGCATGAGAGAGAGAGAGAGGTTTTCAGGCCGTGGGACAGATAGAGGGTTTGAGGGCTTGAGAGAGAGAGAGAAGTTTTGAGGGCTGGAGAGGCGCACAGGTTTCGAGGGCATGAGAGAGAGAGGATTTGAGGGCGTGAGAGACAGAGAGAGGATTTGAGGGCATGAGAGAGAGAGATTGGATTTGAGGCCGTGAGAGAGGGAGAGAGGTTTTGAGGCTGTGAGAGAGAGAGAGGCAGAGGGTTGGAGGGCGTGTGAGAGAGAGAGGGTTTGAAGGCATGAGAAAGAGAGAGAGGGTTTGAGAGGGTGAGAGAGAGAGGTTTTGAGGGTGTGTGAGAGACAGGGACAGAATGCTGGAGGGCCTGAGAGAGGGGATTTGTGGGCGTGAGCGAGAGAGGATTTGATGGCGTGAGAGAGAGAGAGAGCTTCAGGGAGTCAGAGAGAGTGAGAGGGTTGGAGGAACTGAGAGAGAGAGTGAGGGATTGAGGGCATCAGAGAGAAAGAGGGTTTGAGGGTGTGATAAAGGGAGAGAGGATTTGAGGGCATGGGAGAGAGGGCTTCATGGCATGAAAGCGAAAGAAGGGGGTTTGGGCATGAGAGAGAAAGAGAGAGTTTGAGGGCGTGAGA
>NW_027600252.1:7500-12500 GCF_964194155.1 Cetorhinus maximus | reverse complement strand
GTGAGTGTGTGAGTGAGTGTGTGAGTGAGTGTGTGAGTGAGTGTGTGAGTGAGTGTGTGAGTGAGTGAGTATGCGTTAGTGTGTGAGTGTGTGAGTGTGTGAGTGTGTGAGTGAGTGAGTGAGTGTTTGAGTGTGTGAGTGAGTGTGAGTGAGTGTGAGTGAGTGTGAGTGAGTGTGAGTGAGTGTGAGTGAGTGTGAGTGAGTGTGAGTGAGTGTGAGTGAGTGTGCGTGAGTGTGAGTGAGTGAGTGAGTGTGTGAGTGAGTGTGTGAGTGAGTGTGTGAGTGAGTGTGTGAGTGTGTGAGTGTGTGAGTGTGTGAGTGTGTGAGTGAGTGAGTGAGTGAGTGAGTGAGTGAGTGAGTGTTTGAGTGTGTGTTTGAGTGTGTGAGTGAGTGAGTGTGAGTGAGTGAGTGAGTGTGAGTGAGTGTTTGAGTGTGTGAGTGAGTGTGAGTGAGTGAGTGAGTGTGTGAGTGAGTGTGTGAGTGAGTGAGTGTGTGAGTGAGTGTGTGAGTGAGTGTGTGAGTGAGTGAGTATGCGTTAGTGTGTGAGTGTGTGAGTGTGTGAGTGTGTGAGTGTGTGAGTGTGTGAGTGTGTGAGTGTGTGCGTGAGTGAGTGAGTGAGTGAGTGAGTGTTTGAGTGTGTGTTTGAGTGTTTGAGTGTGTGTGTGAGTGAGTGTTTGAGTGTGTGAGTGAGTGTGAGTGAGTGTGAGTGAGTGTGAGTGAGTGTGAGTGAGTGTGAGTGAGTGTGTGAGTGTGTGAGTGTGTGAGTGAGTGAGTGAGTGAGTGAGTGAGTGAGTGTTTGAGTGTGTGTTTGAGTGTGTGAGTGAGTGAGTGAGTGTGAGTGAGTGAGTGAGTGTGAGTGAGTGTGAGTGAGTGTGAGTGAGTGTGAGTGAGTGTGAGTGAGTGTGAGTGAGTGATTGAGTGTGTGAGTGTGTGAGTGTGTGAGTGAGTGAGTGAGTGAGTGAGTGAGTGTTTGAGTGTGTGTTTGAGTGTGTGAGTGAGTGAGTGAGTGTGAGTGAGTGAGTGAGTGAGTGTGAGTGAGTGTGAGTGAGTGTGAGTGAGTGTGAGTGAGTGTGAGTGAGTGTGAGTGAGTGATTGAGTGTGTGAGTGAGTGTGAGTGTGTGAGTGAGTGTGTGAGTGTGTGAGTGAGTGTGTGAGTGAGTGAGTATGCGTTAGTGTGTGAGTGTGTGAGTGTGTGAGTGTGTGAGTGTGTGAGTGTGTGAGTGTGTGAGTGAGTGAGTGAGTGAGTGTGTGTTTGAGTGTGTGAGTGAGTGAGTGAGTGTGATTGAGTGAGTGAGTGTGAGTGAGTGTTTGAGTGTGTGAGTGAGTGTGAGTGAGTGTGAGTGAGTGTGAGTGAGTGTGAGTGAGTGTGAGTGAGTGTGAGTGAGTGTGTGAGTGTGTGAGTGTGTGAGTGTGTGAGTGTGTGAGTGAGTGAGTGAGTGAGTGAGTGAGTGAGTGAGTGTTTGAGTGTGTGTTTGAGTGTGTGTTTGAGTGTGTGAGTGAGTGTGAGTGAGTGAGTGAGAGTGAGTGAGTGAGTGAGAGTGAGTGAGAGTGAGTGAGAGTGAGTGAGAGTGAGTGAGTATGTGTGAGTGAGTGAGTATGTGTGAGTGAGTGAGTATGTGTGAGTGAGTGAGTATGTGTGAGTGAGTGAGTATGTGTGAGTATGTGAGTGTGAGTGAGTATGTGTGAGTGAGTATGTGTGAGTGAGTGAGTATGTGTGTGTGAGTATGTGTGAGTCTGTGAGTGAGTGAGTATGTGTGAGTGAGTGAGAATGTGTGTGTGAGTATGTGTGAGTCTGTGAGTGAGTGAGTGAGTGTGTGAGTGAGTGAGTGTGTGAGTGAGTGAGTATGTGTGTGTGAGTATGTGTGTGTGAGTATGTGTGAGTATGTGAGTGAGTGAGTGTGTGTGTGTGAGTATGTGTGAGTGTGTGAGTGAGTGAGTGTGTGAGTGAGTGAGTATGTGTGTGTGAGTATGTGTGAGTATGTGAGTGAGTGAGTGTGTGAGTGAGTGAGTATGTGTGTGTGAGTATGTGTGAGTATGTGAGTGAGTGAGTGTGTGAGTGAGTGAGTATGTGTGTGTGAGTATGTGTGAGTATGTGAGTGAGTGAGTGTGTGAGTGAGTGAGTGAGTGAGAGTCTGTGAGTGAGTGTGTGAGTGTGTGAGTGAGTGAGTGTGTGAGTGAGTGAGTATGTGTGTGTGAGTCTGTGAGTGTGTGAGTGAGTGAGTATGTGTGTGTGAGTCTGTGAGAGTGTGAGAGTGTGAGTATGTGTGTGTGAGTCTGTGAGAGTGTGAGAGTGTGAGAGTGTGAGAGTGTGAGAGTGTGAGAGTGAGTGAGTGAGTGAGTGAGTATGTGTGTGTGAGTGAGTGAGTGTGTGTGTGTGAGTGAGTCTGTGAGTGTGTGAGTGAGTGAGTATGTGTGAGTGAGTGAGTATGTGTGAGTGAGTGAGTATGTGTGTGTGAGTATGTGTGAGTCTGTGAGTGAGTGAGTGAGTGTGTGAGTGAGTATGTGTGAGTCTGTGAGTGAGTGTGTGAGTGTGTGAGTGAGTGAGTGTGTGAGTGAGTGAGTATGTGTGTGTGAGTGAGTGTGTGAGTGAGTGAGTATGTGTGTGTGAGTGAGTGTGTGAGTGAGTATGTGTGAGTCTGTGAGTGAGTGAGTGAGTCTGTGAGTGAGTGAGTGTGTGAGTGAGTGTGTGAGTGAGTATGTGTGAGTCTGTGAGTGAGTGTGTGAGTGTGTGAGTGTGTGAGTGTGTGAGTGTGTGAGTGTGTGAGTGTGAGAGTGTGAGAGTGTGAGAGTGTGAGAGTGTGTGAGTGTGTGAGTGTGTGAGTGTGTGAGTGTGTGAGTGTGTGAGTGTGTGTGAGTGAGTGAGTGAGTGAGTGTGTGTGAGTGTGTGAGTGAGTGAGTGAGTGAGTGAGTGAGTGTGTGAGTGTGAGTGAGTGTGTGTGTGAGTGAGTGTGTGTGAGTGAGTGTGTGAGTGAGTGAGTATGCGTTAGTGTGTGAGTGTGTGAGTGTGTGAGTGTGTGAGTGTGTGAGTGTGTGAGTGTGTGAGTGTGTGAGTGAGTGAGTGAGTGAGTGAGTGAGTGTTTGAGTGTGTGTTTGAGTGTGTGAGTGAGTGAGTGAGTGTGAGTGAGTGAGTGAGTGTTTGAGTGTGTGAGTGAGTGTGAGTGAGTGTGAGTGAGTGTGAGTGAGTGTGAGTGAGTGTGAGTGAGTGTGAGTGAGTGTGAGTGAGTGTGCGTGAGTGTGAGTGAGTGAGTGTGTGAGTGAGTGTGTGAGTGAGTGTGTGAGTGAGTGTGTGAGTGAGTGTGTGAGTGAGTGAGTATGCGTTAGTGTGTGAGTGTGTGAGTGTGTGAGTGTGTGAGTGTGTGAGTGAGTGAGTGAGTGAGTGAGTGAGTGAGTGAGTGAGTGAGTGAGTGTTTGAGTGTGTGAGTGAGTGTGTGAGTGAGTGAGTGTGAGTGAGTGAGTGAGTGTGAGTGAGTGTTTGAGTGTGTGAGTGAGTGTGAGTGAGTGAGTGAGTGAGTGAGTGAGTGTGTGAGTGAGTGTGTGAGTGAGTGTGTGAGTGAGTGAGTATGCGTTAGTGTGTGAGTGTGTGAGTGTGTGAGTGTGTGAGTGTGTGCGTGAGTGAGTGAGTGAGTGAGTGAGTGTTTGAGTGTGTGTTTGAGTGTTTGAGTGTGTGTGTGAGTGAGTGTTTGAGTGTGTGAGTGAGTGTGAGTGAGTGTGAGTGAGTGTGAGTGAGTGTGAGTGAGTGTGAGTGAGTGTGTGAGTGTGTGAGTGTGTGAGTGAGTGAGTGAGTGAGTGAGTGAGTGTTTGAGTGTGTGTTTGAGTGTGTGAGTGAGTGAGTGAGTGTGAGTGAGTGAGTGAGTGTGAGTGAGTGTGAGTGAGTGTGAGTGAGTGTGAGTGAGTGTGAGTGAGTGTGAGAGAGTGTGAGTGAGTGTGAGTGAGTGTGAGTGAGTGTGAGTGAGTGATTGAGTGTGTGAGTGAGTGAGTGAGTGAGTGAGTGTTTGAGTGTGTGTTTGAGTGTGTGAGTGAGTGAGTGAGTGTGAGTGAGTGAGTGAGTGTGAGTGAGTGTGAGTGAGTGTGAGTGAGTGTGAGTGAGTGTGAGTGAGTGTGAGTGAGTGTGAGTGAGTGTGAGTGAGTGATTGAGTGTGTGAGTGAGTGTGAGTGTGTGAGTGAGTGTGTGAGTGTGTGAGTGAGTGTGTGAGTGAGTGAGTATGCGTTAGTGTGTGAGTGTGTGAGTGTGTGAGTGTGTGAGTGTGTGAGTGTGTGAGTGTGTGAGTGAGTGAGTGAGTGAGTGTGTGTTTGAGTGTGTGAGTGAGTGAGTGAGTGTGATTGAGTGAGTGAGTGTGAGTGAGTGTTTGAGTGTGTGAGTGAGTGTGAGTGAGTGTGAGTGAGTGTGAGTGAGTGTGAGTGAGTGTGAGTGAGTGTGAGTGAGTGTGTGAGTGTGTGAGTGTGTGAGTGTGTGAGTGAGTGAGTGAGTGAGTGAGTGAGTGAGTGTTTGAGTGTGTGTTTGAGTGTGTGTTTGAGTGTGTGAGTGAGTGTGAGTGAGTGAGTGAGAGTGAGTGAGTGAGTGAGAGTGAGTGAGAGTGAGTGAGAGTGAGTGAGAGTGAGTGAGAGTGAGTGAGAGTGAGTGAGTATGTGTGAGTGAGTGAGTATGTGTGAGTGAGTGAGTATGTGTGAGTGAGTGAGTATGTGTGAGTATGTGAGTGTGAGTGAGTATGTGTGAGTGAGTATGTGTGAGTGAGTGAGTATGTGTGTGTGAGTATGTGTGAGTCTGTGAGTGAGTGAGTATGTGTGAGTGAGTGAGAATGTGTGTGTGAGTATGTGTGAGTCTGTGAGTGAGTGAGTGAGTGTGTGAGTGAGTGAGTGTGTGAGTGAGTGAGTATGTGTGTGTGAGTATGTGTGTGTGAGTATGTGTGAGTATGTGAGTGAGTGAGTGTGTGTGTGTGAGTATGTGTGAGTGTGTGAGTGAGTGAGTGTGTGAGTGAGTGAGTATGTGTGTGTGAGTATGT
>NW_027600251.1:0-16906 GCF_964194155.1 Cetorhinus maximus | reverse complement strand
TGGCTCTGTCTGGCTCTGTTTGGCTCTTTAGTACTCTGTTTCTCTCTGTTTTGCTCGGTTTGGCTCTGTTTGGCTCTGTTAGGCTCTGTTATGCTCTGTTTGACTCTGTTTGGCTCTGTTTGGCTCTCTTTGGCTCTGTTTTTCTCTGTTTTACTCTGTTTGGCTCTGTTTGGCTCTACTTTGCTCTGTTTCACTCTGATTCCCTCTCTTTGGCTCTCTTTGGCTCTGTTTGGCTCTGTTTGGCTCTGTTTGGCTCTGTCTTGCTCTATTTGGCTCTGTTTGGCTCTGTTTGGCTCTGATTTGCTCTGTTTGGCTGTGTTTGGCTCTGTTTGGCTCCGTTTTGTTCTGTTTCCCTCTGTTTTGATCTCTTTGGATCTGTTTGGCTCTGTATGGCTCTGTTTTGCGCTGTTCCAATCTGTTTTGCTCTGTTTGGCTCTGTTTTGCTCTGTTTCGCTCTGTTTTGCTCTGTTATGCTCTGTATGAGTCTGTATGGCTCTGTTTCACTCTGTTTGTCTCTGTTTTGCTCTGTTTGGCTCTGATTGGCTCGGTTTTGCTCTGTATTGCTCTGTTTGACTCTGCGTGGCTCTGTTGTGCACTGTTTGATTCTGTATGACTATGTTTGGCTCTGTTTTGCTCTGTTTGGCTCTGTATGCTCTGTTCCACTCTGTTTTGATCTGTTTGGCTCTGTTTCACTCTGTTTGTCTCTGTTTTGCTCTGTTTGGCTCTGTATGGCTCTGTTGGCTCGGTTTTGCTCTGTATTGCTCTGTTTGACTCTGTTTGGCTCGACTGTGCGCTGTTTGATTCTGTTTGGCTCTGTTTTGCTCTATTTGGCTCTGTCTGGCTCTGTTTGGCTCTGTATGTTCTGTTTCACTCTGTTTTGCTCTCTTTGGCTCTGTTTGGCTCTGTTTGGCTCTCTATGCTCTGTTCCACTCTGTTTTGATCTGTTTGGCTCTGTTTGGCTCTGTTTTGCTCTGTTTTGCTCTGTATTGGCTCTGTTATACTCTGCTTGAGTCTGTTTGGCTCTGTTTCACCCTGTTTGGCTCTGCTTCGTTCTGTTTACGTCTGTTTTGCTCTGTTTTCAGTCTGTATGGTTCTGTTTGGCTGTGATTGGCTCTGTATGGTTCTGTTTGGCTCTGTTTGGCTCTGATTGCCTCTGTTTTGCTCTGTTTGGCTCTGTCTTGCTCTATTAGCTTTTGCTTGGCTCTGTTTGGATCTGTATGCTCTGTTTAGCTCTGTTTGGCTCTGTTTGGCTCTATTTTGCTCTGTTTCACTCTGTTTCGCTCTGTATTACTCTGTTTGGCTCTGTTTGGCTCAGTTTGGCTCTCTTCTGCTCTGTTAGAATCTGTTTGGCTCTGTTTGGATCTGTTGTGCTCTGTTTTGCTCTGTTTGGCTTCATTTTGCTCTGTTTCACTCTGTTTCGCTCTCTTTGGATCTGTTTGGCTCTTTTCGGATCTGTATTGCTCTTTTTGACTCTGTTTTGGCTCTGTTATGTTCTGTTTGAGTCTGTGTGGATCTGTTTGGCTCTGTTTGGCTCTGTTTTGCTCTGTTTTGCTCCGTTTGGCACTGCCTAGCTCTGTTTGGCTCTGTTTTTCCTCTGTTGTGCTTGTTTGGCTCTGTTTGGCTCTGTTTGGCTCTGTTTGGCTCTGATCGGCTCTGTTTGGCTCTGATCGGCTCTGTTGTGCTCTGTTTGGCTCTGTTTGGCTCTGTCTTGCTCTGTTTGTCTCTGTTTTGATCTGTGTTGCTCTGTTTGACTCTGTTTACCTCTTTTGTGCTCTGTTTGGCTCTGTTTGGCTCTGTTCGGCTCTGTTTGGCTCTGTTGTGCTCTGTTTGGCTCTGTTTCGTTCTGATTGGCTCTGTTATGCTCTGTCTGGCTCTGTTTGGCTCTGTTGTGCTCTGTTTCGTTCTGATTGGCTCTGTTATGCTCTGTTTGACTCTGTTTGCCTCTGTTTTGCTCTGTTCTGCTCTTTCTGGCTCTGTCTTACCCTGTTTAGCTCTGTTTCGCTCTGTTTGGCTCTCTTTTGCTCTGTTTCACTCTGTCTTGCTTTGTTTGGCTCTTTTGGCTCTGTTTGGCTCAGTATTGCTCTGTGTACTCTGTTGTGCTCTGTTTGGCTCTGTTTGGCTCTGTTTTGCTCTGTATTGCTCTGCTTGACTCTGTTTGGCTCTGTTATGTTCTGTTTGATTCTGTTTGGCTCTGTTTGGAATGTTATTGGCTCTGTTTGGCTCTGTTGTGTTCTGTTTGGCTCTGTTTGGCTCTGTTTTGCTCTGTTTGGCTCTGCTTGGATCTGTTTATCTCTGTGTGGCTCTGCTTGGTTCTGTTTGGCTCTGTATTGCTCTGCTTGACTCTGTTTGGCTCTGTTTGGCTCTCTTTGGCTCTGTTTTTCTCTGTTTTACTCTGTTTGGCTCTGTTTGGCTCTACTTTGCTCTGTTTCACTCTGATTCCCTCTCTTTGGCTCTCTTTGGCTCTGTTGTGTTCTGTTTTGCTCTGTTTGGCTCTGTTTGGCTCTTCCTGGTTCTCTTGGTTCTGTTTTTGCTCTGTTTGAGTCTGTTTGGTTCTGTTTGGCTCTGTTTGGCTTTGGTTGGCTCTGTTTTACTCTGTTGGGCTCTGTTTGGCTCTGTTTGGCTCAGTTTGGCTCTGTTTGGCTGTGTTTGGCAGTGTTTGGCTCTGTTTGGCTCTGTATTGCTCTGTTTGGCTCTGTTTGGCTCTGCTTGGCTCTGTTTATCTCTGTGTGGCTCTGTTTGGCTCTGTTTGGCTCTGTATTGCTCTGTTTCTCTCTGTTTTGCTCGGTTTGGCTCTGTTTGGCTCTGTTATGCTCTGTTTGACTCTGTTTGGCTCTGTTTGGCTCTCTTTGGCTCTGTTTTTCTCTGTTTTACTCTGTTTTGGCTCTGTTTGGCTCTACTTTGCTCTGTTTCACTCTGATTCCCTCTCTTTGGCTCTCTTTGGCTCTCTTGTGTTCTGTTTGGCTCTGTTTGTCTCTGTCTTGCTCTATTTGGCTCTGTTTGGCTCTGTTTGGCTCTTATTTGCTCTGTTTGGCTGTGTTTGGCTCTGTTTGGCTCCGTTTTGTTCTGTTTCCCTCTGTTTTGATCTCTTTGGATCTGTTTGGCTCTGTATGGCTCTGTTTTGCGCTGTTCCAATCTGTTTGGCTCTGTTGTGGCTCTGTTTTGCTCTGTTTCGCTCTGTTTTGCTCTGTTATGCTCTGTTGGCTCTGTTTGGCTCGGTTTTGCTCTGTATTGCTCTGTTTGACTCTGTGTGGCTCTGTTGTGCACTGTTTGATTCTGTTTGACTATGTTTGGCTCTGTTTTGCTCTGTTTGGCTCTGTATGCTCCGTTCCACTCTGTTTTGATCTGTTTGGCTCTGTTTTGCTCTGTTCTGCTCTTTCTGGCTCTGTCTTACCCTGTTTAGCTCTGTTTCGCTCTGTTTGGCTCTCTTTTGCTCTGTTTCACTCTGCCTTGCTCTGTTTGGCTCTTTTGGCTCTGTTTGGCTCAGTATTGCTCTGTGTACACTGTTATGCTCTGTTTGGCTCTGTTTGGCTCTGTTTTGCTCTGTATTGCTCTGCTTGACTCTGTTTGGCTCTGTTATGTTCTGTTTGATTCTGCTTGGCTCTGTTTGGAACGTTATTGGCTCTGTTTGGCTCTGTTGTGTTCTGTTTGGCTCTGTTTGGCTCTGTTTTGCTCTGTTTGGCTCTGTTTGGCTCTGCTTGGCTCTGTTTATCTCTGTGTGGCTCTGTTTGGCTCTGTTTGGCTCTGTAGTGCTCTGTTTCTCTCTGTTTTGCTCGGTTTGGCTCTGTTTGGCTCTGTTAGGCTCTGTTATGCTCTGTTTGACTCTGTTTGGCTCTGTTTGGCTCTCTTTGGCTCTGTTTTTCTCTGTTTTACTCTGTTTGGCTCTGTTTGGCTCTACTTTGCTCTGTTTCACTCTGATTCCCTCTCTTTGGCTCTCTTTGGCTCTCTTGTGTTCTGTTTGGCTCTGTTTGGCTCTGTCTTGCTCTATTTGGCTCTGTTTGGCTCTGTTTGGCTCTGATTTGCTCTGTTTGGCTGTGTTTGGCTCTGTTTGGCTCCGTTTTGTTCTGTTTCCCTCTGTTTTGATCTCTTTGGATCTGTTTGGCTCTGTATGGCTCTGTTTTGCGCTGTTCCAATCTGTTTTGCTCTGTTTGGCTCTGTTTCACTCTGTTTGTCTCTGTTTTGCTCTGTTATGCTCTGTTTGAGTCTGTATGGCTCTGTTTCACTCTGTTTGTCTCTGTTTTGCTCTGTTTGGCTCTGATTGGCTCGGTTTTGCTCTGTATTGCTCTGTTTGACTCTGCGTGGCTCTGTTGTGCACTGTTTGATTCTGTATGACTATGTTTGGCTCTGTTTTGCTCTGTTTGGCTCTGTATGCTCTGTTCCACTCTGTTTTGATCTGTTTGCCTCTGTTTCACTCTGTTTGTCTCTGTTTTGCTCTGTTTGGCTCTGTATGGCTCTGTTGGCTCGGTTTTGCTCTGTATTGCTCTGTTTGACTCTGTTTGGCTCGATTGTGCGCTGTTTGATTCTGTTTGGCTCTGTTTGGCTCTGTTTTGCTCTATTTGGCTCTGTCTGGCTCTGTTTGGCTCTGTATGTTCTGTTTCACTCTGTTTTGCTCTCTTTGGCTCTGTTTGGCTCTGTTTGGCTCTCTATGCTCTGTTCCACTCTGTTTTGATCTGTTTGGCTCTGTTTGGCTCTGTTTTGCTCTGTTTTGCTCTGTATTGGCTCTGTTATACTCTGCTTGAGTCTGTTTGGCTCTGTTTCACCCTGTTTGGCTCTGCTTCGTTCTGTTTACGTCTGTTTTGCTCTGTTTCAGTCTGTATGGTTCTGTTTGGCTGTGATTGGCTCTGTATGGTTCTGTTTGGCCTGTTTGGCTCTGTTCGGATCTGTTTGGCTCCATTGTGCTCTGTTTGGCTCTGTTTGGCTCTGATTGCCTCTGTTTTGCTCTGTTTGGCTCTGTTTTGCTCTATTAGCTTCTGCTTGGCTCTGTTTGGATCTGTATGCTCTGTTTAGCTCTGTTTGGCTCTGTTTGGCTCTATTTTGCTCTGTTTCACTCTGTTTCGCTCTGTATTACTCTGTTTGGCTCTGTTTGGCTCAGTTTGGCTCTCTTCTGCTCTGTTAGAATCTGTTTGGCTCTGTTTGGCTCTGTTGTGCTCTGTTTTGCTCTGTTTGGCTCTATTTTGCTCTGTTTCACTCTGTTTCGCTCTCTTTGGATCTGTTTGGCTCTTTTCGGATCTGTATTGCTCTTTTTGACTCTGTTTGGCTCTGTTATGCTCTGTTTGAGTCTGTTTGGATCTGTTCGGCTCTGTTTGGCTCTGTTTTGCTCTGTTTTGCTCCGTTTGGCACTGCCTAGCTCTGTTTGGCTCTGTTTTCCTCTGTTGTGCTCTGTTTGGCTCTGTTTGGCTCTGATCGGCTCTGTTTGGCTCTGATCGGCTCTGTTTGGCTCTGATCGGCTCTGTTGTGCTCTGTTTGGCTCTCTTTGGCTATGTCTTGCTCTGTTTGGCACTGCATGCTCTGTTCCACTCTGTTTTGTTCTCTTTGGCTCTGTTTGGCTCTGTTGTGCTCTGTTTGGCTCTGTTTGGCTCTGTCTTGCTCTGTTTGGCTCTGTTTGGCTCTGTTTGGCTCTGATTTGCTCTGCTTGGCTCTGTCTTGGCTCTGTTTTGTTCTGTTTCCCTCTGTTTTGTTCTCTTTGGATCTGCTTGGCTCTGTTATGCTCTGTTTGAGTCTGTTTGGCTCTGTTTCACTCTGTTTGGCTCTGTTTTGCTCTGTATGGCTCTGTTTGGCTCTGTTTCGCTCTGTTTGGCTCTGTTTCATTCTGTTTTGCTCTGTTTGGCTCTGTTTGGCTCTTCCTGGTTCTGTTTTGCTCTGTTTGAGTCTGTTTGGGTCTGTTTGGCTCTGTTTGGCTTTGGTTGGCTCTGTTTTATTCTGTTGGGCTCTGTTTGGCTCTGTTTGGCTCAGTTTGGCTGTGTTTGGCTCTGTTTCGTTCTGATTGGCTCTGTTACGCTCTGTTTGGCTCTGATTGGCTCTGTTGTGCTCTGTTTGGCTCTGTTTGGCTCTGTCATGCTCTGTTTGGCATTGTTTGGCTCTGTTCGGCTCTGTTTGGCTCTGTTGTGCTCTGTTTGGCTCTGTTTCGTTCTGATTGGCTCTGTTACGCTCTGTTTGGCTCTGATTGGCTCTGTTGTGCTCTGTTTGGCTCTGTTTGGCTCTGTCATGCTCTGTTTGGCTCTGTTTGGCTCTGTTTTGCTCTGTTCTGCTCTTTCTGGCTCTGTCTTACCCTGTTTAGCTCTGTTTCGCTCTGTTTGGCTCTCTTTTGCTCTGTTTCACTCTGTCTTGCTCTGTTTGGCTCTTTTGGCTCTGTTTGGCTCAGTATTGCTCTGTGTACACTGTTATGCTCTGTTTGGCTCTGTTTGGCTCTGTTTTGCTCTGTATTGCTCTGCTTGACTCTGTTTGGCTCTGTTATGTTCTGTTTGATTCTGTTTGGCTCTGTTTGGAACATTATTGGCTCTGTTTGGCTCTGTTGTGTTCTGTTTGGCTCTGTTTGGCTCTGTTTTGCTCTGTTTGGCTCTGTTTGGCTCTGCTTGGCTCTGTTTATCTCTGTGTTGCTCTGTTTGGCTCTGTTTGGCTCTGTATTGCTCTGTTTCTCTCTGTTTTGCTCGGTTTGGCTCTGTTTGGCTCTGTAGGCTTCTGTTATGCTCTGTTTGACTCTGTTTGGCTCTCTTTGGCTCTCTTTGGCCTGTTTTCTCTGTTTTACTCTGTTTGGCTCTGTTTGGCTCTACTTTGCTCTGTTTCACTCTGATTCCCCTCTTTGGCTCTCTTTGGCTCTCATGTGTTCTGATTGCTCTGGTTTGTCTCTGTCTTGCTCTATTTGGCTCTGTTTGCTCTGTTTGGCTCTGATTTGCTCTGTTTGGCTGTGTTTGGCTCTGTTGGCTCCGTTTTGTTCTGTTTCCCTCTGTTTTGATCTCTTTGGATCTGTTTGGCTCTGTATGGCTCTGTTTTGCGTGTTCCAATCTGTTTTTGCTCTGTTTGGCTCTGTTTGCCTCTGTTTTGCTCTGTTTCGCTCTGTTTTGCTCTGTTATGCTCTGTTTGAGTCTGTTTGGCTCTGTTTCACTCTGTTTGTCTCTGATTTTGCTCTGTTTGGCTCTCTTTGGCCTGTTTTGCCTGTATTGTTCTGTTTGACTCTATGTGCTCTGTTGTGCACTGTTTGATTCTGTTTGACTATGTTTGGCTCTGTTTTGCTCTGTTTGGCATCTGTATGCTCTGTTCACTCTGTTTGCTCTGTTTGTCTCTGTTTTGCTCTGTTTTGCTCTGTATTGGCTCTGTTATGCTCTGCTGAGTCTGTTTGGCTCTGTTTTCATCTCTGTCTGGCTCTGCTTAGTTCTGTTTGCCTCTGTTTTGCTCTGTTTCAGTCTGTCTGTTTCTGTTTGGCTGTGATTGGCTCTGTATGGTTCTGTTGGCTCTGTTTGGCTCTGTATGGCTCTGTTTGGCTCTGATTCGCTCTGTTTGGCTCTGTTTCATTCTGTTTTTGCTCTGTTTGGCTCTGTTTGGCTCTTCCTGGTTCTGTTTTGCCTCTGTTTGAGTCTGTTTGGTTCTGTTTGGCTCTGTTGGCTTTGGTTGGCTCTGTTTTATTCTGTTGGGCTCTGTTTGGGTCTGTTTGGCTCAGTTTGGCTCTGTTTGGCTGTGTTTGGCATTGTTTGGCTCTGTTCGGCTCTGTTTGGCTCTGTTGTGCTCTGTTTGGCTCTGTTTGTTCTGATTGGCACTGTTACGCTCTGTTTGGCTCTGATGGCTCTGTTGTGCTCTGTTTGGCTCTGTTTGGCTCTGTCATGCTCTGTTTGGCTCTGTTTGGCTCTGTTTTGCTCTGTTCTGCTCTTTCTGGCTCTGTCTTACCTGTTTAGCTCTGTTTCGCTCTGTTTGGATCTCTTTTGCTCTGTTCCACTCTGTCTTGCTCTGTTTGGCTCTTTTGGCTCTGTTTGGGCTCAGTATTGCTCTGTGTACACTGTTATGCTCTGTTTGGCTCTGTTTGGCTGTTTTGCTCTGTTTTGCTCTGCTTGACTCTGTTTGGCTCTGTTATGTTCTGTTTGATTCTGTTTGGCTCTGTTTGGAAGTTATTGGCTCTGTTTGGCTCTGTTGTGTTCTGTTTGGCTCTGTTTGGCTCTGTTTTGCTCTGTTGGCTCTGTTTGGCCTCTGCTGGCTCTGTTTTATCTCTGTGTGGCTCTGTTTGGCTCTGTTTGGCTCTGTATTGCTCTGTTTCTCTCTGTTTTGCTCGGTTTGGCTCTGTTTGGCTCTGTCGGCTCTGTTATGCTCTGTTTGACTCTGTTTGGCCTCTCTTTGGCTCTCTTTGGCTCTGTTTTTCTCTGTTTTACTCTGTTTGGCTCTGTTTGGCTCTACTTGCTCTGTTTCACTCTGATTCCCTCTCTTTGGCTCTCTTTGGCTCTCTTGTGTTCTGTTTGGCTCTGTTTGTCTCTGTCTTGCTCTATTTGGCTCTGTTTGCTCTGTTTGGCTCTGATTTGCTCTGTTTGGCTGTGTTTGGCTCTGTTTGGCTCCGTTTTGTTCTGTTTCCTCTGTTTTGATCTCTTTGGATCTGTTTTGCTCTGTATGGCTCTGTTTTGCGCTGTTCCAATCTGTTTTGCTCTGTTTGGCTCTGTTTGCCTCTGTTTTGCTCTGTTTCGCTCTGTTTTGCTCTGTTATGCTCTGTTTGAGTCTGTTTGGCTCTGTTTCACTCTGTTTGTCTCTGTTTTGCTCTGTTTGGCTCTCTTTGGCTCGGTTTTGCTCTGTATTGTTCTGTTTGACTCTGTGTGGCTCTGTTGTGCACTGCTTGATTCTGTATGACTATGTTTGGCTCTGTTTTGCTCTGTTTGGCTCTGTATGTTCTGTTCCACTGTGTTTTGCTCTGTATGGCTCTGTTTGGCTCTGATTCGCTCTGTTTGGCTCTCTTTCATTCTGTTTTGCTCTGTTTGGCTCTGTGTGGCTTTTCCTGGTTCTGTTGGTTCTGTTTTGCTCTGTTGGAGTCTGTTTGGTTCTGTATTGGCTCTGTTTGGCTTTGGTTGGCTCTGTTTTATTCTGTTGGGCTCTGTTTGGCTCTGTTTGGCTCAGTTTGGCTCTGTTTGGCTGTGTTTGGCAGTGTTTGGCTCTGTTTGGCTCTGTTTGCCTCTTTTGTGCTCTGTTTGGCTCTGTTTCGCTCTGTTCGGCTCTGTTTGGCTCTGTTGTGCTCTGTTTGGCTCTGTTTCATTCTGATTGGCTCTGTTACGCTCTGTTTGGCTCTGATTGGCTCTGTTGTTGCTCTGTTTGGCTCTGTTTGCTCTTGTCATGCTCTGTTTGTCTCTGTTTGGCTCTGTTTTGCTCTGTTCTGCTCTTTCTGGCTCTTTCTTACCCTGTTTAGCTCTGTTTCGCTCTGTTTGGCTCTTTTGGCTCTGTTTGGCTCAGTATTGCTCTGTGTACTCTGTTGTGCTCTGTTTGGCTCTGCTTGGCTCTGTTTTGCTCTGTATTGCTCTGCTTGACTCTGTTTGGCTCTGTTATGTTCTGTTTGATTCTGTTTGGCTCTGTTTGGAACGTTATTGGCTCTGTTTGGCTCTGTTGTGTTCTGTTTGGCTCTGTTTGGCTCTGTTTGGCTCTGTTTTGCTCTGTTTGGCTCTGTTTGGCTCTGCTTGGCTCTGTTTATCTCTGTGAGGCTCTGTTTGGCTCTGTTTGGCTCTGTATTGCTCTGGTTTATCTCTGTGTGGCTCTGTTTGGCTCTGTTTGGCTCTGTAATGCTCTGTTTCTCTCTGTTTTGCTCGGTTTTGCTCTGTTTGGCTCTGTTAGGCTCTGTTATGCACTGTTTGACTCTGTTTGGCTCTCTTTGGCTCTCTTTGGCTCTGTTTTTCTCTGTTTTACTCTGTTTGGCTCTGTTTGGCTCTACTTTGCTCTGTTTCACTCTGATTCCCTCTCTTTGGCTCTCTTTGCCTCTGTTGTGTTCTGTTTGGCTCTGTTTGGCTCTGTCTTGCTCTATTTGGCTCTGTTTGGCTCTGTTTGGCTCTGATTTGCTCTGTTTGGCTGTGTTTGGCTCTGTTTGGCTCCGTTTTGTTCTGTTTCCCTCTGTTTTTTGATCTCTTTGGATCTGTTTGGCTCTGTATGGCTCTGTTTTGCGCTGTTCCAATCTGTTTTGCTCTGTTTGGCTCTGTTTGCCTCTGTTTTGCTCTGTTTCGCTCTGTTTTGCTCTGTTATGCTCTGTTTGAGTCTGTTTGGCTCTCTTTGGCTCTGTTTGGCTCGGTTTTGCTCTGTATTGCTCTGTTTGACTCTGTGTGGCTCTGTTGTGCACTGTTTGATTCTGTTTGACTATGTTTGGCTCTGTTTTGCTCTGTTTGGCTCTGTATGCTCTGTTCCACTCTGTTTGGCTCTGTTTGTCTCTGTTTTGCTCTGTTTTGCTCTGTATTGGCTCTGTTATGCTCTGCTTGAGTCTGTTTGGCTCTGTTTCACTCTGTCTGGCTCTGCTTAGTTCTGTTTGCCTCTGTTTTGCTGTGTTTCAGTCTGTATGTTTCTGTTTGGCTGTGATTGGCTCTGTATGGTTCTGTTTGGCTCTGTTTGGCTCTGTTCGGATCTGTTTGGCTCCGTTGTGCTCTATTTGTCTCTGTTTGGCTCTGATTGCCTCTGTTTTGCTCTGTTTGGCTCTGTTTTGCTCTATTAGCTTCTGCTTGGCTCTGTTTGGATCTGTTTTACTCTGTTTAGCTCTGTTTGGCTCTGTTTGGCTCTATTTTGCTCTGTTTCACTCTGTTTCACTCTGTAATGCTCTGTTTGGCTCTGTTTGGCTCTCTTCTGCTCTGTTAGAATCTGTTTGGCTCTGCCTGGCTCTGTTGTGCTCTGTTTTGCTCTGTCTCACTCTGCTTCGCTCTCTTTGGATCTGTTTGTCTCTGTTCTGATCTGTATTGCTCTGTTTGACACTAATTGGGTTTGTTATGCTTAGTTTGCGTCTGTTTGGCTTTGTTTGGCTCTGTATTGCTCTGTTTGACTCTGCTTGGCTCTGTTGTGCGCTGTTTGATTCTGTTTAGCTCTGTTCTGCTCTATTTTGCTCTGTTTGGCTCTGTTTGGCTCTGTTTGGCTCTGTATGCTCTGTTCCACTCTGTTTTGACCTGTTTGGCTCTGTTTGGCTCTGCTTTGCTCTGTATTGGCTCTGTTATGCTCTGCTTGAGTCTGTTTGGCTCTGTTTCACTCTGTTTGGCTCTGCTTGGTTCTGTTTCCTCTGTTTTGCTCTGTTTCAGTCTGTATGATTCTGTTTGATTCTGTTTGGCTGTGTTTGGCTCTGTTTGGCTAGTTGTGCTCTGTTTGGCTCTGTTTCGTTCTGATTGGCTCTGTAATGCTCCGTTTGGCTCTGTTTGGCTCTGTTGTGCTCTGTTTGGCTCTGTTTGGCTATGACATGCTCTGTTTGGCTCTGTTTGGCTCTGTTTTGCTCTGTTCTGCTCATTCTGGCTCTGTCTTACCCTGTTTAGCTCTGTTTCGCTCTGTTTGGCTCTCTTTTGCTCTGTTCCACTCTGTCTTGCTCTGTTTGGCTCTTTTGGCTCTGTTTGGCTCAGTATTGCTCTGTGTACACTGTTGTGCTCTGTTTGGCTCTGTTTGGCTCTGTTTTGCTCTGTATTGCTCTGCTTGACTCTGTTTGGCTCTGTTATGTTCTGTTTGATTCTGTTTGGCTCTGTTTGGAACGTTATTGGCTCTGTTTGGCTCTGTTGTGTTCTGTTTGGCTCTGTTTTGCTCTGTTTTGCTCTGTTTTGCTCTGTTTGGCTCTGTTTGGCTCTGCTTGGCTCTGTTTATCTCTGTGTGGCTCTGTTTGGCTCTGTTTGGTTCTGTGTTGCTCTGTTTGACTCTGTTTGGCTCTGTTTGGCTCTCTTTAGCTCTGTTTTTCTCTGTTTTACTCTGTTTGGCTCTGTTTGGCTCTACTTTGCTCTGTTTCACTCTGATTCCCTCTCTTTGGCTCTCTTTGGCTCTCTTGTGTTCTGCTTGGCTCTGTTTGGCACTGTCTTGCTCTATTTGGCTCTGTTTGGCTCTGTTTGGCTCTGATTTGCTCTGTTTGGCTGTGTTTGGCTCTGTTTGGCTCCGTTTTGTTCTGTTTCCCTCTGTTTTGATCTCTTTGGATCTGTTTGGCTCTGTATGGCTCTGTTTTGCGCTGTTCCAATCTGTTTTGCTCTGTTTGGCTCTGTTTGAGTCTGTTTTTCTCTGTTGTGCTCTGTTTGTCTCTGTTGTGCTCTGTTTGGCTCTGTTTGGCTCGGTTTTGCTCTGTATTGCTCTGTTTGACTCTGTGTGGCTCTGTTGTGCACTGTTTGATTCTGTTTGACTATGTTTGGCTCTGTTTTGCTCTGTTTGGCTCTGTATGCTCTGTTCCACTCTGTTTTGATCTGTTTGGCTCTGTTTGGCTCTGTTTTGCTCTGTTTTGCTCTGTATTGGCTCTGTTATGCTCTGCTTGAGTCTGTTTGGCTCTGTTTCACTCTGTTTGGCTCTGCTTGGTTCTGTTTGCCTCTGTTTTGCTCTGTTTCAGTCTGTATGGTTCTGTTATGCTCTGTTTGACTCTGTTTGGCTCTGTTTCGCTCTGTTTGTCTCTGTTTTGCACTGTTTGGCTCTGTATGGCTCTGTTGGCTTGGTTTTGCTCTGTATTGCTCTGTATTGCTCTGTTTGGCTCGATTGTGCGCTTTTGATTGTGTTTGGCTCTGTTTGGCTCTGTTTTGCTCTGTTTGGCTCTGTCTGGCTTTGTTTGGCTCTGTATGTTCTGTTTCACTCTGTTTTGCTCTCTTTGGCTCTGTTTGGCTCTGTTTGGCTCTCTATGCTCTGTTCCTCTCTGTTTTGATCTGTTTGGCTCTGTTTTGCTCTGTATTGGCTCTGTTATGCTCTGCTTTACTCTGTTTGGCTCTGTTTCACCCTGTTTGGCTCTGCTTCGTTCTGTTTGCCTCTGTTTTGCTCTGTTTCAGTCTGTATGTTTCTGTTTGGCTGTGATTGGCTCTGTATGGTTCTGTTTGGCTCTGTTTGGCTCTGTTCGGATCTGTTTGGCTCCGTTGTGCTCTATTTGGCTCTGTTTGGCTCTGATTGCCTCTGCTTTGCTCTGTTTGGCTCTGTTTTGCTCTATTAGCTTCTGCTTGGCTCTGTTTGGATCTGTTTTACTCTGTTTAGATCTGTTTGGCTCTGTTTGGCTCTATTTTGCTATGTTTCACTCTGTTTCGCTCTGTAATGCTCTGTTTGGCTCTGTTTGGCTCTGTTTGGCTCTCTTCTGCTCTGTTAGAATCTGTTTGGCTCTGCCTGGCTCTCTTGGGCTCTGTTGTGCTCTATTTTGCTCTGTCTCACTCTGCTTCGCTCTCTTTGGATCTGTTTGTCTCTGTTCTGATCTGTATTGTTCTGTTTGACACTATTTGGGTCTGTTATGCTTAGTTTTCGTCTGTTTGGCTTTGTTTGGCTCTGTATTGCTCTGTTTGGCTCTGTATTGCTCTGTTTGACTCTGCTTGGCTCTGTTGTGCGCTGTTTGATTCTGTTTAGCTCTGTTCTGCTCTATTTTGCTCTGTTTGGCTCTGTTTGGCTCTGTTTGGCTCTGTTTGGCTCTGTATGCTCTGTTCTCACTCTGTTTTGACCTGTTTGGCTCTGTTTGGCTCTGCTTTGCTCTGTATTGGCTCTGTTATGCTCTGCTTGAGTCTGTTTGGCTCTGTTTCACTCTGTTTGGCTCTGCTTGGTTCTGTTTCCTCTGTTTTGCCCTGTTTCAGCCTGTATGATTCTGTTTGGCTGTGTTTGGCTCTGTTTGGCTAGTTGTGCTCTGTTTGGCTCTGTTTCGTTCTGATTGGCTCTGTTATGCTCCGTTTGGCTCTGTTTGGCTCTGTTGTGCTCTGTTTGGCTCTGTTTGGCTCTGACATGCTCTGTTTGGCTCTGTTTTGCTCTGTTCTGCTCATTCTGGCTCTGTCTTACCCTGTTTAGCTCTGTTTCGCTCTGTTTGGCTCTCTTTTGCTCTGTTTCACTCTGTCTTGCTCTGTTTGGCTCTTTTGGCTCTGTTTGGCTCAGTATTGCTCTGTGTACACTGTTGTGCTCTGTTTGGCTCTGTTTGGCTCTGTTTTGCTCTGTATTGCTCTGCTTGACTCTGTTTGGCTCTGTTATGTTCTGTTTGATTCTGTTTGGCTCTGTTTGGAACGTTATTGGCTCTGTTTGGCTCTGTTGTGTTCTGTTTGGCTCTGTTTGGCTCTGTTTGGCTCTGTTTTGCTCTGTTTGGCTCTGTTTGGCTCTGCTTGGCTCTGTTTATCTCTGTGTGGCTCTGTTTGGCTCTGTTTGGTTCTGTGTTGCTCTGTTTGACTCTGTTTGGCTCTCTTTGGCTCTCTTTGGCTCTGTTTTTCTCTGTTTTACTCTGTTTGGCTCTGTTTGGCTCTACTTTGCTCTGTTTCACTCTGATTCCCTCTCTTTGGCTCTCTTTGGCTCTCTTGTGTTCTGCTTGGCTCTGTTTGGCACTGTCTTGCTCTATTTGGCTCTGTTTGGGCTCTGTTTGGCTCTGATTTGCTCTGTTTGGCTGTGTTTGGCTCTGTTTGGCTCCGTTTTGTTCTGTTTCCCTCTGTTTTGATCTCTTTGGATCTGTTTGGCTCTGTATGGCTCTGCTTTGCCCTGTTCCAATCTGTTTTGCTCTGTTTGGCTCTGTTTGCCTCTGTTTTGCTCTGTTTCGCTCTGTTTTGCTCTGTTATGCTCTGTTTGAGTCTGTTTGGCTCTGTTTCACTCTGTTTGTCTCTGTTTTGCTCTGTTTGGCTCTGTTTGGCTCGGTTTTGCTCTGTATTGCTCTGTTTGACTCTGTGTGGCTCTGTTGTGCACTGTTTGATTCTGTTTGACTATGTTTGGCTCTGTTTTGCTCTGTTTGGCTCTGTATGCTCTGTTCCACTCTGTTTTGATCTGTTTGGCTCTGTTTGTCTCTGTTTTGCTCTGTTTTGCTCTGTATTGGCTCTGTTATGCTCTGCTTGAGTCTGTTTGGCTCTGTTTCACTCTGTTTGGCTCTGCTAGGTTCTGTTTCCTCTGTTTTGCTCTGTTTCAGCCTGTATGATTCTGTTTGGCTGTGTTTGGCTCCGTTTGGCTAGTTGTGCTCTGTTTGGCTCTGTTTCGTTCTGATTGGCTCTGTTATGCTCCGTTTGGCTCTGATTGGCTCTGTTGTGCTCTGTTTGGCTCTGTTTGGCTCTGACATGCTCTGTTTGGCTCTGTTTGGCTCTGTTTTGCTCTGTTCTGCTCTTTCTGGCTCTGTCTTACCCTGTTTAGCTCTGTTTCGCTCTGTTTGGCTCTCTTTTGCTCTGTTTCACTCTGTCTTGCTCTGTTTGGCTCTTTTGGCTCTGTTTGGCTCAGTATTGCTCTGTGTACACTGTTGTGCTCTGTTTGGCTCTGTTTGGCTCTGTTTTGCTCTGTATTGCTCTGCTTGACTCTGTTTGGCTCTGTTATGTTCTGTTTGATTCTGTTTGGCTCTGTTTGGAACGTTATTGGCTCTGTTTGGCTCTGTTGTGTTCTGTTTGGCTCTCTTTGGCTCTGTTTGGCTCTGTTTTGCTCTGTTTGGCTCTGTTTGGCTCTGCTTGGATCTGTTTATCTCTGTGTGGCTCTGTTTGGCTCTGTTTGGTTCTGTGTTGCTCTGTTTGACTCTGTTTGGCTCTGTTTGGCACTCTTTGGCTCTGTTTTTCTCTGTTTTACTCTGTTTGGCTCTGTTTGGCTCTACTTTGCTCTGTTTCACTCTGATTCCCTCTCTTTGGCTCTCTTCGGCTCTCTTGTGTTCTGTTTGGCTCTGTTTGGCACTGTCTTGCTCTATTTGGCTCTGTTTGGCTCTGTTTGGCTCTGATTTGCTCTGTTTGGCTGTGTTTGGCTCTGTTTGGCTCCGTTTTGTTCTGTTTCCCTCTGTTTTGATCTCTTTGGATCTGTTTGGCTCTGTATGGCTCTGTTTTGCGCTGTTCCAATCTGTTTTGCTCTGTTTGGCTCTGTTTGGCTCTGTTTTGCTCTGTTTCGCTCTGTTTTGCTCTGTTATGCTCTGTGTGAGTCTGTTTGGCTCTGTTTCACTCTGTTTGTCTCTGTTTTGCTCTGTTTGGCTCTGTTTGGCTCGGTTTTGCTCTGTATTGCTCTGTTTGACTCTGTGTGGCTCTGTTGTGCACTCTTTGATTCTGTATGACTATGTTTGGCTCTGTTTTGCTCTGTTTGGCTCTGTATGCTCTGTTCCACTCTGTTTTGATCTGTTTGGCTCTGTTTGGCTCTGTTTTGCTCTGTTTTGCTCTGTATTGGCTCTGTTATGCTCTGCTTGAGTCTGTTTGGCTCTGTTTCACTCTGTTTGGCTCTGCTTGGTTCTGTTTGCCTCTGTTTTGCTCTGTTTCAGTCTGTATGGTTCTGTTATTCTCTGTTTGACTCTGTTTGGCTCTGTTTCACTCTGTTTGTCTCTGTTTTGCACTGTTTGGCTCTCTATGGCTCTGTTGGCTTGGTTTTGCTCTGTATTGCTCTGTTTGACTCTGTTTGGATCGACTGTGCGCTTTTGATTGTGTTTGGTTCTGTTTGGCTCTGTTTTGCTCTGTTTGGCTCTGTCTGGCTCTCTTTGGCTCTGTATGTTCTGTTTCACTCTGTTTTGCTCTCTTTGGCTCTGTTTGGCTCTGTTTGGCTCTGTATGCTCTGTTCCACTCTGTTTTGATCTGTTTGGCTCTGTTTGGCTCTGTTTTGCTCTGTTTTGCTCTGTATTGGCTCTGTTATGCTCTGCTTGAGTCCGTTTGGCTCTGTTTCACCCTGTTTGGCTCTGCTTCGTTCTGTTTGCCTCTGTTTTGCTCTGTTTCAGTCTGTATGTTTCTGTTTGGCTGTGATTGGCTCTGTATGGTTCTGTTTGGCTCTGTTTGGCTCTGTTCGGATCTGATTGGCTCCGTTGTATTCTGTTTGTCTCTGTTTGGCTCTGATTGCCTCTGTTTTGCTCTGTTTGGCTCTGTTTTGCTCTATTAGC